>NC_065531.1:3617212-3917212 GCF_020184175.1 Aphis gossypii | reverse complement strand
CAGCTAAAAACACTGTCTTTCTATGAACAATATATAATACTATAATAGTTTTAAAAAAATTAGTGTTTACACCAACAAATTTCAATAATATCGATTTATATATATAATACATACCTATTTATAGGTTCTATCGACACCAATATAAGTAAAACTTGCAAAATGTTACATGTGCGTATTATATATTGAATGGATTTAACTCTATAATATTACCTGTATTTCCATCTACGGCTTAGACGTCAATATAATTTTGTTTTTTTTTTCCACAACGTTCAAAATATTTTTCATCGCTTCTATTAATCTATATTTCTTTGAAGTTTATATACCTACATTTTTTTTATACATTATGCATATTACAGAAAACTCGTTAAAAATTTTCAAAAGAAAATAATTGCTCATTTGAATTTTTATTTTTATTTTAACTTTTCAATAATTTCTTACTTTAGAAACAATTGATGATTACACATTAAAAAGTAATTACTAACATTTTCAAATTAAAATACTTTTATTTTATTTCTTCTGTTGAAAATGGCTTTTTAAAGATAAATTAGTTATTGTCTTATTCTTTAAATTTATTTTTATTCTAAAAATAATAAAAAACCATCATAAATACATAAAATAATATAAATCTTAAATGTATACGCAACTTTTAAAAAATTTTTATTTTAACTTACCATGTAACTAAACTTGCTAAAACTTATAATATATGACATGTATAAATAATTATACGTTAATATATAGTATGTATATGTAGTTAAATGTTTTTGTTTTTATATAAATCTACTCTTAATGTTTTGAATCTATATAAAAAAAAAACCATTTGATATGACGTTATTTCTTCAAAATATACCTAAGTAATATTATAAATAATCAATCGGCTAAGAATTCACGCTGTAAAGTTGATATATTATACTACTATATTAGTATCGAATCATCTTATAAATATTAACTTTAATTTTCACTTGTTGCTCGGCTTATCTCAAGTATTGCTGTCTAAATATTGTGTATCTACGTACCTATAATATACGAATATTATCAGTCAAATGCATTGCAGCAGTGGTACAACTATTACATTGGTATATTATATCCATAAAAAAAAAAATTTATCATATACAACGTACTGTGTACGGTAATTATTTACGTTTGCCAAATAAAATTATTTTTTGCACATAATTTTAAGTAATTGCTTTATTATAATTATAATAGATATAAATAATTTTTTTTTAAACTAGCCGTTATCTGTTTTAAGCTAGTATAGTGGATTACTTACATTTGAAACATAACATTCTCGAGTAATTGTTGCGATATCCAATTTTGTTTTATTCGTATACCTTTTGCGCGTAACAATAATACCTATCATAATAATATGTAATTGGTAAAGTTTATTTTTGAACGAAGTTTTTTTAATTCTTTTTTTCTAAAAAAAAAAAAATGGAACAAAAAATTGACGAAAAACTTTTCGTATTATGAAGGATGGTGGTATTTTTATTTTTTCGTGAGAGAGGGACATTTTTGGGGGTTATAAATTTGAAATGCGTCAGTCGAAAGTTTTTAAACTACTCGGTGCGAGTCACGAGAAATCCCAAAAGTGAATGAGGTTTTGATGGTGGTAGTTGTTTAAAAAAACCTAGTATATGTCTATATAACATATTATAATAATAATAATAATAATAACAAAATCAGAATGATGGTAACTTCTGTATACAAATAACATACCTATCGTGTTCAACGACATTACATTTATGATAAAGTTATTTAGAAATTATAAGAGTTATATGACAAAAAATTAAATCGAAACCGTTCAACGACTAGCATACCTATTTCATTTTGAATAGTTTTACTTTTTTCCTAGAATTCAAAATTCAAATGTTGTATAATATTCTGCTATCATTTTTTTTTTATACTTTCCGAATAATATAAAAATATAATATACGCAGTCAAAGCTTTTATCATAATATTAGCTTATTAATTATGTCACAAAGCTACCTATATGATTTCTTTATGGTTGACAGTGGCGTGGCGAAGAGTGATTTCAGAGGCAATATTTTCACTTCACCACGCCACTGATGGTTTATACGACAATTTTTCATTTTTCACTCATACGTAATACGTATACCTACGTCTTCTTTGGCCGGAATAAAGTTTTGCTGTAGGACCACTCATGTGTCTTACGTTATCTATGTATAACTTATTCTTATATATTATTATTATATGCATACACAACATATTCCAGAGGCTATAGATTTGTACGATTATAAATGATATTCATTACGTATAAATATTAATTATTCAGTGTATAATAATATATAGGCTTCAGAATAGTTGACGCTTTTGCGTGGGAAAACAAAAACGAATGGAAAACAACCATCACCGTCGCCGTCGTCGAGGTGTGAAGTGATCCGCCGGGGTTATAGGTTCCGCGCGCATTTCTCTCCCATTCTTCACTATACATACCCAACACTACTCTACGCTTCACCCACCCCTTATCATCAACGACTACCACCTTTACCCTTAGCCGATCTACCCCTTCTGCCGGCATGCCCATCCCTCTACCTGCATTCTCTTCCTCTCCGTTAAAGACAGTCAGCGTAAAAAGGGAGTTTGTCGTGGTAGTGGTGGTAGTGATGGTGGTTGCTTGGTTACGGTGCTTGTGTGGGCGGCGGCGTATAACTCGGCATAGTAAAGCTGTTGATGCGGGGGTGGTAGTGGTTAGGGTTGGGGGCGCATTGATTTTGCACTCCTCAGCCCGCCTGTCGTCTATATATGTACCTATAATATATATTCACATAAGTATAGGTTGATACATGGATTGACAGGTGCAGAGTACTGTAGGCCGAGTTCGCAGTATTCATAAGCATGACAACTTTTTACAAAGGTATCTTCTGCGTATTGGCTTTTCGAGTACCTTGTACAAATATACATATACATTATAAACATATAGATAGAGAGTATATATACCTAATCAGAAATTCCTTTCCACAGAAATAGTTTTTGTACTTTTCATACAACCTTTCTCAGGCATTGAGATGACTTTATTTATTTACTTATGAATAACTATTCAGGCTAAATGAGTTCGTATGAATTTATACTTATTTGATAATTGATTCATCCTCTTCATGTATGCTATTACAAACTTGAATTGTAGGTTAGTATCTAACTATTCACTAAAGGAACAATACTACATACGATTCAAATAATAATATATACCTAATATTAAATGAGATTTAGGGAACCGTGAAATAAAATTATATTACATTCGTTTTTAACACGTATGAGATATATTATTTAGTCTAATCATTTAATCAAGCTATTATAATTTATGTTATCAGTTAGAATGATATTATTTGGAATTAAAATTCGATAGGTACATAGTTTACATATTTATATGTAATAAAAGTATTGAAACATTATTATTTTATTTTTATTAACGAATGAATAACTGTTTTCATAGTTAAACCGACCAAAGTTTTTTATTTAATTTGGTATAGAGATTAGAGGTAGTTTGAAGTTTGAATCATGAGAAATAACATACAATATTTTTTTTTTTATCTTACTTACTCACTATCACTAATCATAACAAAACTATTGTTAGTATGTGGCTTCGCTAGAAATAGTTATTTATCTATAAAATGTAAATAAAGAACTTGTAAACAATAAACTTTAAATAAATTCAATAAAAATTGAGGTAAAAATGTCTAAATATGAATAATATAATATTATATAAAGTATAATATTTATTTATACATGTACAATAATGTACATTTTAAATAGGTATGCGTATGGACGTTGTAGAAGTTAGTAAAATGTTAGTATAATTATTACAAACTGATATTGTAAATATTATAAACTGGTTTTGATGTCGTTTTTTAATAAATAAAAATGTTAAGGTTTTCTATACCACAACTCACAATAGTGCAACTACCACAATATATGTATAGGTATTAAACTAGTATTACTAACTTATTTAACTATAAATAATTGAATCATTAGCCGCTTAAACGTAAAGAACAATTTGATATTTGAATATAACTCTTAAAATTCCTTGAAATAACATGTAAATAACGAAACATTGATGATCCGTGTTCCCACAATAATATTGTAGCAGTGCGATTTTTATTGTTATAAGTAAATACTAAACAAATATCATTTAATGTTGAATTATATATATATAACAATCAATTCGATATCAGATAGCAAAAAAATTAAATTAGTTTAATTTAAATTATAAACTGTAGAAACTCGTTTTTAATTTTATAGTTATTAACAATACTACACAATACAATTATATTTTCACGTCAGCTAATTATATAATATTTCGCATTAAAATTACTACTAATCTAGTAATTTTACGTGCTTTGGTTAATTAAACGTCTACAGATTACGATTTTTATTCTACTTTTAGTTTTACATGACGGAACTTTTATAAAAACTATGTTCCTAGTAATTTGAACTCACACGAAAAACTATAAAAGTAGTTAAAATAATTAATAATATTTAAAAAAAAAAAATCTTTTTATGCGGGGATGGGTTGCACAACCGCGACTCTATAGTGGTTACTGGTCTTAAAATAATAATAAAAGTAATAATAAGATACCATTATGCAACAGATTAAACGAAAGTTTTGAAACTATTAAGACTATTAAAAGTTTTATTTGATCCGTTATTATGTTTCGACAAATGATTAATTATTTTTCAGCGGTAACTATTAGGTCTTAGAATATCACACTTTAACTTAAGGTGCCTTCACAGTTTACACTGTTTCGTTTGGTTTAATTTGAAATATATTTAACTTACAAGCTGGGTTTTCACCGCAATTAGAAAATGTAAATTATTATGTATAATAGGATACTTGCTGGTCTTCAAAACAACCAATTGTAGAACATTGTGTACCTTACCCCTATCTGCCGACCGAGTACACTAAACCAAAAGACAGGAATAATTTGACGAACACCATTCATTTTATTTCAAGGACCGACCATCATAGTAATTGGAATATTATGTTAATATTGTTGAATTACTAAAAAGAAACAGTTTGATTTTTGATACACCTATATCTAAAAAAATGTAGCGCCATTTACTGATTTTTTTAAAAAATATAACGGTTCATGTTATTACTGAGGCCGCGCATCAGGTCCTAAAAACTTCAGCTTCTGTTCAAATTTGTTGTGTAACATTCATTAGTTATTAAATTAATTAAAAATAAAATATATTTCATTAAATTCTTAAAAAACATGTTTTAAGATACAAGGTTCTTGCATTCAGTTTAGCGGGATTAAACTACAAACTCATTAGTTTTTTTAAAAAATCGATTTTTGTCTATGCATCACGTCTGTCGTCGATTAGGTATTAGTTATAGTAATGATTAGGTTTAAATAGTGTATCTAGTTTATTATATGATGGCATAATGACATTTGTTTCGAGTACAAGTCACTCGGTGTATTTCGGTTTTGTATAAGTAAGACACTGTATAGAATCGCAGACGACGCTTCAGTGCTTGTTTGGTCTCTTGTTTTGTATGTAAAAAATCTAAAGTTACAAATTGTGTTTGAATATCTAGTTATTCTTCAGCATTGGTAAAAATCATTTGCTATTATTGTATTCAGCGAATCGGTATTGGTACAGACGTACATGGCTGGTCATTTTGGTTTAATTGTACTTTACTCTAGTAAAATGTAATGATTGATAGATTTCTGATTCGTCGTTTATATTATACCTAGTCAGTAAATAACTTAGGTAAATAGAACCCAGGAATATTGAGTAAAAGTGTCGTTTATATTATTTACATAGCTGGTTAGTTGAGTTTCGAAGTAGAGATTAACAGTCATCTCTAAATGTTTTAATGTAATATTTTAATTGATTTGCTATAAGTACAATAACTTATCTCATAGATAAATCATAATAGGTAAAATATTCAACTCCTGCTCCTCTACTTTAGTGACCATTAATATGCTATTAACAAGAAAAGAGTTATTCGGATGATAGTTTACCTATACTTTATATTATATAGTATATAATATTATTACAATTTCAAATATTAAATGGACCTTCGTATTCATTATTTTATTGATTTTAATAAAGTTTCGCCGATAGGTAGCTGTTTTTTCATACATGTCCGTGTCATATAATATTCCTTTTTGTCATGTATGATTAAAAAATATATCACCTCTAATTATGTTAGTTTATGAACGCAGATCATAAATTTATAAGACCTGTAAAATATAATTGAAACAACTTTATTTTATCTGTCCACAATCCAGTTCTCAAGACCGATTATTATAGTCAGAATACTTAAATAACTGCTTTTTAACTGGATAGGATTAGTTAAAAATATCGATATTCACTTGATTTAAATGATAGAGGATGCGAGTAATCTAACTATTTTGAATTTCGGACGACTCAAGCGACTCGGCGCTCCTGGTTTTGTCACGTATTTTTATTTGAAAAAAAATGGTTAGTTAAAACCAAGCTTGGGTGTCAACTTATTAATCATCTTTAGCATAAATCGATTCCTAATTGGCAATCTACTTCAGGCAGATAGCAGATTGGATACAACGTCAATGTATACACTACATATTATATTGCTTAGTTGCTATTTGAATAGTGTGTAAACCATTTTCTTGAATTGCTATTAGGTCACCATCGCGTACTTGTATATTACAACTTTTAGATATAATATACAAATATACATGATAGTATAGTGTGTAGTATGTGTATGTTACAAATCATTATGTTTAAATTTATTTTCTAGATGACGGTCAAGTTCAATAAATTAATATTAATTGTTATTAAAAAGTAACTGATTTTTAGACTCTTTAACCAACAGTATAAAAAGAATATACATAGATGAATAATTTCGTATTTTTGAATATTCGATGTTCGATTAAAATAGGTTTAAGGTGTAGGTACTTGGACAAAATAACAACAATTATAATTTATTAAACATTTTAAAATAATAAGCATCATAATATTTTTGAACATAATATACAGAATTTAGATAATATAATCAGAAAAAGTGTGAGCTGTATCTGCAGTGGCAACAGTGCAGTGTAGGTACACACCGACACAGACGCACTTGTGCCCAGTTCAGAAGAGGATATTGTGTTCTACAGTCTCGTCCATACACAATATATACGGTTATCACTATACAATATATAATATGTTTACGCCGAGTTCCGTGTTATCGTTGAGTACGTCATACACGGAACGATCGCCATATGGCCACAGTCCGTGGAGTACAAAGTGTTCGAGGGTTGTGTTTGCGCAACGCGCGTAATGAATGTATATATATATCATAATATATTATATTGTAATAGATACGCGGGTGGATACAAAATGTACCACGTGCCAAACAAAAACTGTCGAGCTCATCGCGAGCGTCAACTACATTATAGGTATCATACTATCATCCACTCACGATCGTTTTACGTTTATAATATGATATTTTTGTTCACCACCAAACCACGGGTATAGAGCAGGTTTTTTATGTATATGTATAATATATAGTAGGTAGTTGTGTAACAGTCATCGTTGTTTATACGAGTCGCGATGGTATATGATAGTGTATATATATATGTGTGTTGCGTTTGTGTGTACACGACGAGCGGTGCAAATCTGCCCCAGGGGACGTTCCTCTGCCACTGACGCAGCCACTGCTGCTGCACCTACGCCGGGGCGCGTTTTTCGGGTATACTTTTATTTTATTTTTTTACAACCACCGCCTGAACTCGATATCGCACCGAGTAGTCCCCTTCGAGGAATACAATACATCGTATGGTATATATATTATATATGTGTGTATGTGTATATAATATGCGAGTTTTTTCTCTCGCTCTAAGTCTTTTCCCCGCGGCCGAATTCTGTTTTTTTCTTATTTTACTACTACCCCACCCAATCGTGACAGTGACCCCGGAGGCGGAGCTGGTTTTCGCGTTTGTCAAACGCACACCGCGACTGCGATGCTTTTGGGAATCGATTTGCAAACACATACACATATACACACAACTACCGCCTTATGTTCGAACTATGTATAATATATGTTATACCACCGCGACGACGAACGGTATTATAATATATTATATTATATGATACGCGTATGTCGTGTACCTCCTACATATAAGTATATAACGTATATATTATATATATATTATTCCATATTCGGTGCAAAACCCCTGCGGGGACGTAAACCAGCGCTTATACACATTGTGGATCATATGATACATTGTAGGGGAGATCGTTATATGTATATTATGTATAGATACACTATATAGCTGAGAAGTTTAGGAGATATAGCGAGAAGTAGTCTTGGGTGGAAAACTCGTATACAACAGAGGGCGTTCAATCGAATTTTGAAATAATTTTTCATATGCAATTATTAATAACTGCAACAAGTTTTATATGTCTCTCACAAACAATGCTTAAAAGTTGAAGATATATACATTATACATGTTTATGCTCTCTCACTCTACCGATGTTTGATGATTACTATTTGAGTGAATAAATAAAATAAAATCGTTGTTTTTTCGGTTTAACATAAACATTTGTTTTTTAATGTTATTATAATTATTTATAGAATTAATATGTGTTTAATTTTCAATACGTGTTGAAAATTATTTAATATTTAAGCTATAAGACAGCAGTGGGTGCGGTCAGGGCAAGCTGTGCATGTCCGGCCAATAAAGAATTAATTTTTATTTAAGTAATCAATTTATCAGGTTTCTTCAAAAGAAATGAAATACATTTTTTTTCGTATAGGCAATTTCTTTACAGGCACTAGTATTTTACTACCTAGTTAAAATAGCAATTGACTTAGAGTTTTTAAAATGTATGTACGTACTATAGTTTTTAATTATTATAAAGTATATAAATGTAATTACAATGTATATTGTTATTACCTACTATTATTTAAAAAATTTGACTAAAATAATGATAAAAAGTTTGATTAAACAATCAATAACTTTTACTTTTGATACGTATACATGTGTAACCGGATCGCCCGGATTAATCGCAATCGACAATATTGTATTAGTTGACAATAAACCAAATGAAGAATGCGATAATAAAAATAATAAACTCGATTAAGTTCAATTATTGGGACGTACAAACTTAATTAAACAGATTAAACAAACAAAATTACATGTCTATATTCGGGACACAAAACACTTGAATTATCTATAGTTTTTCTTGCGAGTAGATTATCGGGGTTTTCGCAAGGGAATGGCATTTATTTCGACTTATAAAGGTTTTTGGCTTATCGAGGTTCTATACTGTACATATAATATTATAATTAGTAAATTAGTATATATACCTATTACCTACGCTACCCACCTGGGCTATCAAAAAACAGATGAGGGGGGGGGTAAAGAGTTAGTAAAAAAATAATGATGACAGCAGAACAACGCTTTAATGGAGAAATAAAATATTGTCTATTTGGTTTAATTGTTCACGTATCCCAACAATACATAAAATTTAAAAAAAGAACACTTAAATAACAATTTATAGGTTAAACTTTTTAATAGTACGCAATAATATTTTATGTTCACTGACTTTTATTTGTGTGTGGTGTAAATTGTAAAAAAAAAAAAAAATTAAAATATGTCTTCACTTTATTATTTAAGACCTAATTATTAGATAATAGGTAATAGTATATTTAAATTATCACTAATCTTCCAATAGTTACATAGTTTATTTGTATTCCACTGGTGCACTTGCGTTATCGGCCATAAATATAATTTTATCTCATTCACCAAATTTTGTTAAACGTTATAAAAACTAAATAATTCAGATTTGGAAAGTAAAATTGACTCATCCTGATCGGCTGAACCTCATTGATAATATTTCAAGCTGTTTGGTCGTACTCTTGGCACGCTTGGTTCCAGCTGTCCGTTCTGGTGGATATGGGACGAGGGAGCTGATGAACATATGGTATATGTACGAATTATGTATATAATATAGAGATGAATAAGACGTCAGCACAGACAATACGACGGGTACAAACGGCCAAGAAAATCTACGGGTACCGCCACCGCCGAACGGTTTTTTAAGTATTAATCCTCCCCCGACGCGCGTACTTACGTATATTACATGTGTAGCAGTTTTTTGTATTTATATGTATAGGCATATTACAGTGTATAACATATATCTATAACGACGGGAGGTCCGAAGGGCTAATTTCCGGAAGACGAAATTTGTTTTACTATATTATATCGTTATATCATTATTATACTATATAATATAATATATATTACGGTTATACCTATAACCTACTGTGTGTGATGCGAAGTCGGTCTGCCACCGTCAATATTTTTTGTTTTGTTTAACGACCGTGTAACCCAATTTCTTCGCCGTCACGTTTCATGAACTTTTTACTTACACAATATATTGCTTATAATAAATTATATTATTGTATATAAAAGCGAGTCTTGTCGACATTTTAATAGAATAAAAAAACCCACGGAACAGTAAACCGTATAGCTATTATACTATATTATATTATATAATATGTAGCTATAATAACATCTCAATTTATATTATAATATATTAAATATTATATCGTCATATGGGTTGTTAATATAATGTAGACTATACTATACTCGTATTCATGCTTACACGTGTCGAGTTCTCAAAAAAAAGCAGAAAAATAAGATAATTTGAAATCCGAAAGTGCAATAATTGAACGATGTCGTCGCAAATGCATAAATAGTATTTATGAAGCTTCTTTTTGTGTAGTCTGAGCATTTATAAAGCTATATAATATAATATAAAATATAATAATAATGAGTTATTCTCAGTAAATCACAATATCTACTATTTTCTTTATAGAAATTTAAAACTATGTACAATAAATATATATGTTAATGTTTATGACATACATAGATACGTAGTAAAACACAATGTTGTGTATTATAACTTATTACACTTATAAATTATAAGTGTAATAAGCTTATAAAATTATAACAAAATCAAAATACAAATTTACACAATAATTTACAACCTCTAATTAGCTATCGGTAAAAATAAATAATATGCATTCCTAATTATTTAAATATGTAGTAAAATTAGATACTTTATCAATCATCCAAGGTTAGGTAAAGTTAAGAGTTAATATTATTTTTTAATTAAAGTTAATTTTTTGTAAAATTATAGTCCAATATAAGGCACACGCGTGTTGATTCGTTTTCACTCTGCATTTTTATTTAATATTTGTGGAGTAAGCTCACAATAGATAGCAATTATTTTAGCACCTAGCAGCTACTGTCTATTCAAGAGTTTATAAAATAGAACACTTTATTAAAAGTACCATCTTATGCTAGAACTATTGATGATAATAATTTTATGATAAACATAACTATAGTTGTTTTAATATTAACTTAATATATTTGTCTGCAAAAATGTAATATTGATACATTATTTTAAATATAATAACCATAGATCCATAGATCCATAGATCCATTTCATGTAATATTAACTTATGTTTATAATTTTATAAAATATCAGAATGTAATCAGGAATGTATAAAGTTTATAATTATTTAAAAACTATCATTATTATTGCTAATGTGCTATATCGCTCAAGTAATAATTTAAGTCGACTTAAATTTTGAAAATTTAAAGGAGGCTTTGTGAACCAATATGCCCAATACGCCACTGTATACACTTACACATTATAATTTTATTTGTAAATATTATATACCTTTAAACTCGATTTTATCTAGTAATTAAATTGTGTGTCAGTGAATAATAAATGTTAATTTCGTCTGAGTAAACACGCATTTAAGGCGTTTGCAAGCTTTAAACACTACTGAGACCGTTTTTCATTGTCCTTTGGGTGAAATTATGTCTCGAGTCTTGGCTTGACTTTTACAGGCCACATTTAATATTAAAACACGTGCACGACTTCGGTTAAACATTACGATTACAGTTGCCTCACATAATCGCACATTTATAATATAACATATAATAAAAGACAACATCGGCCATGATATTTTTACATCACTATATTATTTAATTTGTGTATAGTTCATTAATAATTTTAATTTTAAACTTTTGAGAGGAATATTGATTGTGAAATTTTGAACAAATAAGTATTTTTTTAATCAGTTCGAAACCGTAATATTGGACACTAAATTCATGAATATCAATTCTTGTATTTGACACTATATTGGCGATGAACGGAGGGACTCGGGGAAAGCGTAGAAACGCAACAAGTGACGACATAAATATTATTATTATTTACTTACTTTAATATAATTTAATCAATACTATTACCTTTTACATAATTATAATATTATAATTGACAAAAATCGTCTATAAATGTTAAGAGCGCTAAGTACCAAGCAATATTTTCAGAATACGGTTTCATCTAAATTTTAAAATTACGTTAATTAAAAATAATACTAGTACTATCTTAAATATATAAATCAGTGGTTTTCAAACTTTTATTATACATAGTACACCGTAAACTTCAAAAAATGTTCACGGCATTCTGATCTTTTTTTAGATAAACAAAATTGTTTTGAATTAATATTAATTTATTTTCTTATAGTGTATTTCAGTAGGTTTGTAGTAGTTTTACTTCATGTTAAGTGTAATGGTAAGGTGGGTTACTTTTAAAGCCGTCGAATAAATTTCAATGTCAACTCACAGGTTAGTTGTGTGACACGTTGCTCGTATTTGACATCACGATCTAATCAATAGACACATTTTTTGACAAATCAATCAAATAAATGGTATAAATCATATTAACCATTTAATAGCTCACTAATCTGATTTGAAATTATTAAAATACGTCTTACATGTTTATTAAAAACTTTGAAATTTGAGTTCTTAGGAAAATATATACTAATCATTTTGCATTATATAATAGATTCACTATAGGAGAATATACTATGTTATACAAACTCTGAAACGCACGGAATATTATTGAAATTCGATGGATTAGGATATTATTATTAAGCTAATCAACAAAAGATTTTTTAGCACTCACATTCAGCGTACAGCCTAAACGGATACAGTGAAGTTATGATGATTATATATTTATATATATATATAATATATATACATATTATATAAGGGGAATTATGGTTAAGTTTAGAACGAAAAATATTGCCAGTGGTACGAGAGAGAAGTCCCTTATTATTCGTGTTCAACCTTGAGATAACATTTTTTAAATAACAAAAAAATATTTATATACAGAGGCAATATATAATAATAATAATATAGCTTCGAGAAACAGATTTGAAGAAAAAAAATTCGAGACGATGATGTATTTAAATACAATAAATAGGCGTGTGATGGGATTAAAAATAAAAATAAAAAACCACCATATTATACGACGACGGCGACGTTTTGACAGAAAACGAGAAGTACCTACCACTATATAGTAGTACCTACAGATGTTATAATACATCGTGTGTGTAGTGTATATTATGGTGTACGACGGGTGTGTCAGCTGCTTCTGCAGCGGCGGGCGGGCGGAGCGAAAACAAGAAGAATGCGGCGACTGACGTTCTCGGATCGCTGTTGCTTTTAACATGCAAACCTAACCATTGCTGTCGCCTATGGACTTATTATTGTTATTATTATTATATGCTAATGCTATTATAATATTACGTAGACGTCGACTACATGTCATTACCATTTATCAGTGTGATGGTCGACGTTGAACTGTATTTAATATATTATATTAGATGGAGTATGAATTTTAGTATAATATTATATAAAATAATTCTCACTAAATTCATTGTCTAATTCAGTGAATTAGTCGAAGTTTAAGAGTTATTTATATTTTGTAATTTACAAATTAACTAATTCAATATTTAAACAAAACAAGTGACACTTATTTAAGTATACTTAATGTTGTGTTAAAAACATATATATAATATATAATTATAAAAAGAAAATTTTAACGATGGCTAAATGGTCTACAAATTGTATGAATATCTAAGAACTTAATGCTAGTTCTTATAAAAAAAACAAATTTCTGTATTTTTAGTTTTTATAATGAAAAAAACGACTTTAATTACATATCTATAACTTATATCTTATTAGACACTAAGGTTAAAAGACTCGACAATATAAAAATATGAAATTTATTTTACAATTATAAAGATTAGAGAATATTAAAATTTTGGAATATATTTTTTTATTAAACCCATTTTCCTTTTTGTTCGTCCAGTCGGATAATTATGGATTTCTAATAAAACAATCCGCTTAATTACATTCTCTTTAGCGGATTAATGAACCGTTGAAATTAGAAACATTCTATGAGCTATCATCGGTTTACCTACCTATATAAATATAAATTGGATCATATTATGGCATTCACATAAAAAATCACAACAATTTTATTTTTATTTTATACAGCCAAGTACTAAAGTATTAGAGGTCATTATAATATGATTCCCCACGATCCTTATAGTAAACCAATCCGATTAAATTAAATAATTTCAATTTTAATGATGTGATTGATAATTCTGTATGTGTTCTTAAAAATATGAATTCTTTAAAGTAATTTTACGTAGTTAGTCTTAGTTTTGTTTGTTAAAAGCTTAACCTGTATAATGTGTATAAACATTTACCTACTTTTTTTAAAAATCATAAAAATCTTATATATATAATATTACCATGTACACAACCTGGTTGGTCATAAAAACCGATAAATCAATCTGCCAACCCAAGCGTGGTTAATTTTTATACCAAATTTTGTGAAAAAAAAAATTAAAAATCGTTTAAATGTTTACAAGTAATATACCTAATAGAAGTACGCAAGTACCACTTGTGTATAATATAATATATATTATGTATAGCGACGAACGAAATCCTTGAAAGCTCGTAAATGAGTAGGATTAGTATTAGTGTATAGTATCCTACTCCCACACTACCCTCACGTACGTACATGCAATATGCACGTATATAATATTATAATACGTGATGCGTCCCTTTTCGACATCACGCCACTGCATCTCTGGCCATCTCCCGCTTTCGACCTTTTAATCTCGTACCGGATACGGATCACCACTGCCGCGCATTCACAACAGCTAGCTCGCTTGTCCAACAAATCCCCGATGTACCAGTGTACCTATATAGACATATTACAATAATTTTATCGTGTTCCATGTTCGAGTGAACTGAAAACGTATTTAGGCATTCAACACGTTTTTAATATAATAATATATCTTAATATGCTATATATCTATGTAAACGGATCCTCGAATTTCGATGCTTTTATCTTATCCATTATATAGATACTTAGTAATTTGATAAAAACATCAAAAATACGTGTGTATTCGAATTTGTGCATTTGTGTACCTTTCTTATCATCTTATTTATTGAATTTCTTTTTTACTAGTAGATTTAAGGAATTTTAAAAATGTTACAAATTATCAATCCTACGTTTAGGGTGATTTAGGCTAATTATTATTTATGACTTATATTCTATATTTAATTTCTACTTCCAATAGTTACTATTAAATAATGCATATAAATATATTTTTATGTTTTATTGCAAAACACGTGATTGATTGTTAATACTAATTTTCAAAAAGTACACTAGTTTAAATAAAACACAATAAGTACTCGTTGTATGTTAGTGACTTTTGGACTTGCATAGTAATATTATAATCTTTCACTTAAAAGTTCAAATATAATATATATTTATTGTATAAATGACCCGTCATGGAATGATCAAAAAACGGCCATGTGTCAATTTTCCGCGGTGAATATGTTATTTAGTATTTATATTATAATTATTTGGTATTATTATTCTATATATCGGATGACTTTTAGACAAGTAATCCGATGCAATTGAATCGTTCTGCTTTTAGATATTGTACATAGTACATACACACATAACTACATAAACGTAATTATTATGAATGTGTGGATTTAAACGCACCAACAGTTGATTACTATATGTATCTCACGATTATAATATATTATTTACACGCGTAACCTAACATAACCTGGTACCTACTACCACCTATATACTCGTATAATATAGGATTATTGCAGCAGTGTATAAACAATACGTTTTGTACAAACGTTGTAATATTGTGACGTTTTCGAACGAATGGTTTTTCTCACAGGTTTACTACCACATTGATTGGGTGACAACATCATGTACGTCGAATCATAAATATATACACGGTGATTCACCAAGCATAATATGCTCATCCCCATTTTTTTTATTTAATAATAAATATATTCAAATTCTGATTTTTTGAATTTTTAAATATTATATTTGTAAACCATATTTTCAAATTTTTGAAATTTTTTTGTAGAAGTATCATGATATAATAAAAACTTCTGTTTTACAAATGATAATGGCTTTATTTTTACAATAAATTATTTATTTTAAAATTTTGATATACCTAATTTAAAATTATACCGAGTAGTTTTTTAAACATTAAAATGTTTAAACTTAAAATAATAAAAATGATTTTACAAAATTTAAGCTGTATGTAAAATATTCTGTTATATAATCTAGTATTTATTGTACTTGGACTATTTTTATAAATTTTATATGTTAAAAAAAAAAAATTTTTAAAATATCATAGCAGCCATATTTTCTAAACAATCCAAATCTATATCTTAGTACTATACGTTCAATAAATAACTCAAAAACCATTAATTTGAATTTTGATTCTGATATATACTTCAAAATTTTCATAAACATTATCTGTTAAACTATTATTTAAAGTAGAAAAGGAAAGTTGTTATTCTAAATACAAAAATTGTTTCTCAACAGGACATTAAATTTTATTATGTAATATCTTAAAAAAATGAATGGTCTTAAGGTTTAAAAACTCAAAAGTTCAGTGAATCATCCTTTAAATGCATACAATATTACGTATTTTCAAATACAATAAAATAATTTTACCGGTGGTCACAAAAAAGAATATGTGACGCAATGAATATTATTGTACGATGATATTTTAATCGTTCTTATATACCTAATTCAAATTATGGTGTGGTTGCTCATGCACCGGAATTCAACAATCGAAATCATTAAAATATTGTACGCTGCTTGCACCCAAAAAACACGTTGGACGTCGCGTCACGTCTAACCTACCTACCTATGATACCTATATATTAATATATTATTATATCATAATATTATAGTGTGAGTGGATGATACTCGACAGCTCTAATATTGTATTTGTGTACCTATACATGCACACATATTATATACATTATATATCCCGATGTGCACGCGTGTGATTAATTTTCTACATGAGCGATAAACCCACATCGAACTTGTTGTCCGTTATATATTATATTATTATAATATATGACGACTGTACGTTTTCAAAAACCGTATATTTTTATACAATCATAATGTATTCATGTATATTATAGGAGCCAACATTTTCTTTATACTTTATGTGTGAGTGTATTTTTTAATTTCAACGACTTGCGCGTGTACCGCCTGCGGACGGGATACGTGTCAAGTGCTCGTCGTCATCGTAGTAACCGTCGCGGTTGTCGTCGTCGTCATCATCGTTCGCAGAGTCGACGACAGACGTCCCCCCTAGTCCCTACCATCAAATACCTTCTCCCAGTCGATCACGTCGTACCAGAGTGTTTAGCTTTTATATATTATAATTTACATCTATACATACGTATCTAGACATATTCTTTTCCTTAGTATTTTTCTCTCTTGACCACTGAATATACTCATTCGTCGTCTTTCATTCTCGTTTTCCGGTTTTCCATCTGTATACAACATAAACATATATATTATAATATGTATTATATAATACGTCAAGCAAAAAAAAATGCGAGATACAGAGAGAGAGAGATAGAGATGAGGGAGGGAGAAAAGGAGAGCGAAATATTTAATTTACTCCTTGTCAAACTTGGGAAGCCCGTACACTTAAGAAACAACGAGAAAAACCTATGAATATTATTATTGTATACGCGCTCGGTGGCGGCCCTCCGGCGCTGCTCAGCGGACGTTTGTGCGTTGGTATTACGTATATTCTAACATATGTATATAAATATATATTATACATATCGTATTATATGTATATTGGTATGAATATAGATTGCGTGAAACGGCTGAGCGAAGACTCGACTCGATCGCCAACTCATGTTTAAAATACGAATAATCGTAATAATATATCTTCGCTGTTCGCACGTCATTGAGCTTTTATACATTACAACAGTCTCTGAGACACAGAGGTACATAAAAGTAGCCCGATAAAAATAAATATATGATGTAAAAATGAAATATTTATAATATTTATCTCATATTTACGTATAATATTTAAAGGCAATTGATCGATGATCATAATATGGTATAACTATGGAATTTTAAAATATTTGCCATTTATATTATTCTATCAACATTTATAATTAAAAAAATATAATAAATATTAGATCCAATATAACATATTATATTTTATATTTTGAAAATTATTTTTAAGGACTATTATTTTTATTTTTTACTGCGAACATTTTATAATAACTGAGAAACTATGTATTTGTTCAAATTTTAAAAAGCTTTAAAAAATATATCTATAAAACCTTTTGTAGTAAAAAATGGAAAAAAATTGGAAAACTATTTAAAAAATAGAAATTTGTATCATCATGGGAGTATCCTCCTGAATATGACGTTATTATTCTATTCTGTGGTTTATCCACATGTGTTTCTCCATCTTACGAACGTACAACATACCAAATTTATATTCAGCGAAATCCATTTTATGCTGTTAATTTTAATACTAGAGTCAATTTACCTATAATCAAACTTAAAAGTAATAATATTACCTAGAGCATCTTTTGAGCTTTTATTGATATTTTGATTTTTAAGTGTGCAAAACAAAATTTAAGAATATTTAAAAATATTTGAAAATATTCGGATACACGTCTTAATAATTACAAAACTCAAAGGTTAGGAACTTGGTAAATTACCTTGCATATATGTATACCCTGTATAATTATCACATTATTAACCCTTTAACATTCAATATTATTATATTGTTTCAAACGACGAACAGTCCCGCAAACAGTTATTCAGAAAACCAAATTTTATAGTTTGAACAACAAAACTCTATTATTTTACTTTAGTGAGATGGACGAATTATTCTAGTTCGAATTATTTATAGATGCTATTTTTAATGGAAATTTTATTATAAAATATTATGATTGTTTTTAATTTTGGGTATTGGGATTTGGGTGCAATTATCAATTCTGAATAAATGGGATTAACTAATAGGTATAGTCAATTAAAGAGAAGGTACTTAAAAAATATATCTTTAGAAACACATATAATTTTTCACGAAGTCACGATTGGACATCGATGATGTTTTTAGAATTTTAAAAAATATCCATGTTACATACAATATTATAACAAAATACATGTGAAGTTTTTAAATGCGCATCGTGTGTTTCCATGATATTTTGGGTTTGTGTTATATGTATTTACAATACACATCTATGTCTTATATTAGGTATATTCTAATCTATATTAAATACACGTAATTATATTACTCGCTTTATTAAATCTGAAGGTTATCACTTCGACGTATACAGAAAAAACCTTTTACGCACTCATGCTCGTATCGCCTTTTCCGCCATTTTACTTGGTTGCCGATCGCATATCTCGCGGTACAATGGTTGTCGATACTAAACATGCAGTATATTATATTAGTTTTACATACATATATTATATATGATGGTCTTTATATACACACATATTATATTATTATAATAATAGACCTATTATTTACTCTCGAAAACGCTATCGGACTCTGTGACAATAGTGTATAATTTATACATGGAATAGCTAAATCCTGTACCTATGTTCTATATAAATTTTATAACACTATTATTTATATCTATGTAATATATACTCGACTATAAGGCGTGTATGCATCCGACATTTTAGTTCCTATATTTTTCATCTGTAGTTAAAATTTAGCGTTTTTTTTATTTTTGATTTGTTATTCCATTATTATAATATAGATATTATATGAATACAGCATTGTATTTTAACTTTCTAAGTCCGCTCTCTCTTGGGCAATGTGACTCTTTGGCTCATAATTTTTCGCACTCATATCTTCAAAAAATATTGTAATGAAATAAATAAAAGATCATAAGATTATGTAATCATTTTTTAATATGTCATATACATTATATACTTATATTATGATTCATGTGTAAACAGTAAACATATTTTTTTATATTTTGGTTTCTCGTTTTACGAATCGATTCTTTGATTATACGTAGTTTATCAATGAATTTATTTTATGTTTGTTCTTTGGACAATAATTATATGCGATCTCTATTTTTTCGCCTACTTTTGGAAACCAGTTAATTTTAATTACAAAAATTCAAAATTTGAAACCGTATTGTATGTGCAATATACGCATTAAAGCATTACCTACTGTACAATAATAATTTTATTATTGTTTTAGTGATAATTTTAAAATACTCCATTTTACTATAGCATAACTTCCATTCACCTCACTTACTCACATTATGAATAAAATAAAAAATTATTTTAATGAAATATTTTTGGAAACAATTACCGGATAAATATTAATTTATTCTTCTTTATAATTGATTTTCTACCTATTATTATAATACTTAAAGTAATTCTTAATAATGAAAAATTTCATATAAAAAAAATTAGTAAATATAGCATACGAGTATACTTGTGTCTCGGATGGTGATATCATACGGAAACTGCAGAAAAAGTATCAATAATTATCATTATAATTTATTAATATCCTTAAGAGATGAAAAAATGCATTTGCTACATACACATAAATTAAACTCTGTTCTTTCTTGTATGTAATTTTTATATTGCGTATTGAATGTATAGCACGTATGAAATCTTTCGTTTTTACGCTTCATGATTAGTCGTTGAAATGTAATATGTTTGTGTTTGGAGAGAGGTGATGGAAAGTTGAAATTTAATTTACCAGATTTCCTCATCCAGCTACTATACATAAATCCCTCCTTCACCATCATTCGCCGGGATCTACTGAAAAAAAAATAAAGCCTGGGATACGATGGAAATTCGTCGGTCCGTGACTCCGGGATCGCACATTACGTATGCGAAACGAGCTTGTGCACGGATTTACGTGCTAAATCTATTTTACAAAATTGGGTTATTTTTTATTTCCAACGTCAACCACCAAAATCGAAATCAGCCTAAAACCAAATGCACGTAATTAATAATAAAATAGTCTTGTAACATTTTATATTGTTTAATATATTAATAGATATTACTCTATGAATGTATATTTATTTAGCTTTGACGAATGCTAGAGCACTACACCTTGCAAGGTGTGTACACTGATATGACACGATACTTAATCATCTTTCACTTCGTGTGTTGTCATATTTGTATCAATCATTTGAAATATATAAAACGTAATAAAATAAAAATAACAACACACTAAATGAAAAAGTATTTAAATTTTTTCAACATCATATAATTTCTATGATTGTTTAATTTAAACTTCGAGTATACTGTATGCGTGTGTACTATTTAAAATACATGTATATAATATAAGAGTATAAGTATTTTATTTTTATTTATAAATATTAAATTATGTATTCTAAATTTATTGAGTAAATAAATATAATATGTAATCCTAGAACACATTATAGCATTATAAATTCTGAATGAAAACACAGCGTGCTTATTAAATTTCGTTTTGATTAGGTATATTCTTTCCAGAAAAAAATAGTAATCTAAATACTATAGGCCTAAATATCCTTGTTTCTTGTTACAAATCGGTTGCAGGATCATAATATCGTACTTTATATACTTAAAAATCATTTTAAAACTTTTATATGAGTTTTCATAAACAATGAAACTGGTAACATATATATTTTTTTAATAAAAACCTATACTTTAGTTTTTAATTTAGGTAAATATAATTATAAAAATAGCGTTTTTAAAATCTTAAGTGTTAATCAAGTAATAATAATAATTACCTATAGTGATGGACAATGAAAACGTATTTATACAATAGCATGAGTACCTATACATATTTATATTTTCAAAGACATAAAATATTTTTTGTCACAAAATAATAATTTAATGCAAATTTAAATTACTTTGAAACGAAAAAAAAATATCTAAATGATATAATATATAACATAGACAACATAACATGCATAGCAAAATTACAAATAATATTGACAAATTCGTGTTTTTAGAGATTCAGTATAATAATTACTATAATATCAATGCTCCCGTAAAGACGATTTTATCCTTTTCCCCCCTTCGAATAGTGTTTTTTCCAATTCCTAGATTTTTTTTTTGTATTAGCCGGAAGACCGTCTTTAGCGATAAAAAGTTCACCAGGGTCACGTGCACTTTGCCCGGATCGCACGCGTACAGTACGTACTACGCATTATATTATATTTAGTGGATGCCTTCGTGGATATGAATCCCGTATTATCGTACATATAATGAGAGAAAACTCGTAGAGATAAACAAAAGTAAAATATGTGTATTATCATGTTACATTATGGCCGACGAGATTATTTTGAAAAAGATATATTATAATGAAATATTTTTTGAGGACAAGAGTGATTATAAGCCAATAGCAAATAGTTATAACGTGGTTATTATTCTGCTTAGGAAAGCATATTATGTTTTAAAAAAAAAAAAATCGGACCCTTATATAAATCATTTAACTTCATAAATTGAACTCAACCCTTTGTTGATACCCGTTGATCCTACTTTATATTATCTTACCTAAGTAAATGAATAATTTTTCGATGTTTCACGGAAAAAAACTTTTAAATAACAGCTGATAAAACAAAAACTAAAATTATATATATTTAAAATAATTTAAAGTCATCATCATCTAAAGGCCTCACCTTGTCGTGATAGCCAATAAGTCTTTGTCATTAGCCATGTTTTTCAATTTGGAATATGTTGTGACCTCTAAGAGATTTTTGAGGTCTTAGAAATATGATGTTCTTGGGCGTCCTTTAAATCTTTTCCCCAAGGTCTTTCCTTCAAAGATATTTTTCATAAATGTGTTACGTCTGAATATGTGCCCTATTTGAAGTATTACAAATTATTTTTTTGTTTTTTTATTCTAGAATCGTTGTTTTAGTTTTTATTATCATTTTTAATAATAAAATTGAGTAAATAGTTTTATTTTATTTGAATAAACATCTGCGTGTAGATGATTGATGTAAATGTAATAATGACCAAACTTTAGCGAGATCTCTTGCTTTTATTTTCGTAAATCATGAAAATCAATAATACAATTTAAAATACAATAAAAATCGAATAAATAATAACTAATAATTTACCTATAATGTAAGAATAGTATTGTATTTTTATCAATATACAATATTCGGCCTGATGTGTATTTTAGTTTTCTTTAGTAAAAAAATAAAATTACCATCGTTTTCAATTGCAGCGTATCCATCCGTATGCGTTATATGGGGGGTGATTGAAAATAAAAACAAAAAGCCCTAAGATAAGAGATACGTTTTTAAATACTATTACGACGCTATCGTTCAGTTGTAACCATATTATAGCACTATTTTCTTAGGTATATAATATATATATATATAATGTATATGAGTACGCAACTAAAGTTTAATACCTATATTATAAATAGTCATTGACAATAAATTTGATTTACACTAGGAAGTCAATTATTTAGATGATTACTACATAGGAGAAACGAACGACTAAATAGTAATCCGCCATTTTTATGTTATGTTTTAAAATTTATTATTTAGTATTCCCGAATCTTAAAAAAGGCATTTTATGAAATGTAAATATCCATACTGTATACATAAATATTTGTCATCATCGTTTGTCAACTTCCGTATAATAGTAATATATTTATATAATATACCAACTATATTTAAATAATAATTATGATATGAATCAGATCAAAAACAGGTCATGACTATTGACTACAATATGTTATGAACGTATTTTTTATTTATTTAAATAAAATTGGCAAACCATGTGATTTTTTACTTTACTAAAATATGAATGCAATATTTATAAAATTATAATAATAATTGGCCTAGTAAATGATATAGGTACTATTGTCAGTACAATTTTTCCCCACGTTGTTGCGTATAACACATTTATTAAATATAATGTGGATATTATATTATTGTTATGACATTTTAGGTAATGTCATCAGGGTCTCTACTGCGACCACTTGGCATTATATAATACGATATTGCAGGTATATAATATGATGTATGTTTATATATTATGAGACGACCGCCTGGAAAACAAAACTTTTTACTGTATAAATGATATATGTTTATATACATATACGATATACGTATAGTGTATTTTTATTATATAATATTGTATATACAACGGTCGAGATAAAAGTTGAATTGCATTGAACCATTGCCATTTATATATATGTACAATATACATACATACTATATACGAATATTATAATATTGTTATAATAATAATACGGTATTGTTATGAAAACCGAGTAGGACTTTCGAGTTTTCAAAATGAGAGCCAAGGTAATATATCACATTATTATATTGTACTCTGTTTTATAAGTTATTTTGATATTACTGGAGCTCTTATACTCAAGCACAATGCGATGGGTGATACAAATCACATCATCATCACGCTATAGCAACACACTGTGTAGTGTATACGTAAGCCTGATATATTGTCGTTTAATAATAATATTATGATAACATATAATTTTCTAATCGTTTCGTTTGTCTGGGATCTAATCTCATTTCGGTTGCAATAAATTTGAAAACAAACTTGGTAGATATTATTATAAATTATACTACATCATATTATATAATATACGATATATCATGATTAATTCCGTTCAACACAGTGGAGGTGTACAGTACCTACCCTTAACCAATGACATAACCCACTATACAAGCGCATTTTGTTTTGATCAACATTTTCGTCACTTTATTGGTTTCATTGATAAACAAACAAGAATTGACTATTGATACGATTTCATTGTGTTAAAAATATTTACTCGTAAAAATACCTTATTTATAATTACGATAAGAAAATGTAGAATTTTATGTCTGATCAGCAGATATATTTAATGAACTTAGCAAAACAATAATCAGCCTACTTATTTACCTTGTTAAACGATAGAAAAAGGTAAAAATTATGTACTCGTAGGTATATTATTCATTTACATGGGCACCAATCGGGGAAGGACAAGAGAGATAGTTGATTACAGATAAAAAAATATGCACTCATATTTTAATAAACATTGCCATCATAATATTATTAACTATAATTACCTTGATAGCAAAGAATAAATTGTTTGTTTAAATCACTATTTAGGATATCAAATAAACATAAAAATTTAAAAAAACTCTTATATTTTCAAAGGGTAAACTTGTAAAAGGATATAGTTTTATTTTCAAATTGTCATTGACGTGTTTAGAATAAACAAAAATATTTTTAGTTCTTATTTATTAATACCAAATAATACATTAGATTAGATATATTTGATTTTCTTGATTTTCCCATCATTAATACTCATTAAAATGTATTTTACCTATTTTTACTTATTGGTAGGTTATATTTATGATATATGTCATATAAAATATTTTAATACCTAACATAATAGTATAGAGGTATTTTAAAAATAAATTAAACCGTTATTTAGGTTATATTAAATGAGTTTATACACATTCCCCCCACACTCTAAAATTGCACCAAAAGGCGTCCATGTTTGATTAAAATATGATAAAGTAAAATGTTTAGTATTAATTTATGTATTATTCATATATATAAAGTATATTAAATGCGTTATGGACATTTAATGGGTAATGTACATTATACATATCTGAATGTGTACGTAGAGTTTACGTATACAGAGTGGATACATCTGTCAGCATAAAACTCAAACTTGACTAAAAAAAGACTTAAAAACATAAAAGCTTAACCACCTTAACCCTAAAATCATAGACTTCCCGCACTAATAAATGATTTTATTATTTTTCATTTTTTCAACAACCATTTTCACATAAAAAAATAATATTCTTATTTTAATATCTTTAAAATGATTTATACCGTCTAACCCACTAAATCTAAAATAAATCGTTAAGTGCAGCTACATTTGTACGTTTACCTATGTGCATACTTAGTACCTAAACCAATACCTACTTAATATTGTACAGAAGATGTGTCGCGTCCTCAAAACAATCAGTTCATGTATGAGTTTGACATTATATTTCGCGTCGTACAACGCGTAAATACATTATAGTTACCCTTATTACTATCGTTATTATAGGCGTACACAGATAATTATATGGTTTTGAAACACCCAACTTGTTTACACGTGCCGTTGTCGTTAATCGTTATTATGGTAGTAAATTCGTAATATATTATTTTGTACGACTTTTAATTTTAGACACACTCCGCATTTGATCGTCACACGCCGTTTCAATGGAGAGTTTATTGTTGTGCTCACTGGATAATATAATATAATAATATTGATGTAACAATCACAATCGTAACACACATATTATAATAAACTGTACAGTAGTCGTTATTCCTACTATCATTTTTAATTTTGTTGTATACTTAAAACATACTACTCATACTAATATATAAATATTATTATGTGTCTTAAAAACAATGCCACAGATAAACAAGTTAAAAAATACATTCTTCGAGTGTCTTAAATTGTAATGTTTTTTTATTTATATTAAAGAAAATATTTTAAGATAATTTAAATTTAAAAAAGATATATTATCTAACTAACAATTAAAATACCTAAATAGTAAATACATATTGTAACATATTGTATACGTTACATGAGTGGAGTAAAATAGCAAGAGGTAGTCTGGAAAAGTTGTGGTCCACTATTTTAGGTTCATCTTAATAACTTGGATGAATTTCAAAATAGATTACGTAGTATATTCATAAAACGTCTATTATTATAGGTACCAATACTATAAAAAACTACAGATTCTCAAGTCTTGACTACGTATTTTTTATGAGCAATTCGTATATTATTTATTTTGTTTTCTAAATAATTATTAAAAATGAACACATACATTTGTATAACTACAACAATTCGGCATAAAATATCTACTTAATATTATTGCATTATTTTCTTGCGAAATGAGTATAAAAATCTCTATGTAAATTTTGAAAACCGCAGGTGGTAAATATATATTTACAGGGTCTTATACATTTATAAATATAATATATCAGATATTATTTTGGACGAAATACGCGTGTAATATATTGCTACACAATTTATAATAGTCATAACATTTCATAAAGCTTTGGTTTATATTTTCTGTAGTTCGTAGTGTTGGTATCGGTCGCCAACGTGCTACTATAATATTATATATATTATATACAATAGGTAATAACATCGTGTGAAATACGGTCTTGCGTAAATTATAACGAAAACGAACAAAATACTCTGACCCGTCAAATAATAATAGCTCAACAGCACGTCATATGTGGCTCCGGACTAAGCGATTCTCGGTACACGAGCGGCGAATGTCTAGAGTTTCGCGGCAGATCGTTCGTCGACGGCAGCCTTTATTACTGACGGCGGCGTAACGCTTAGACCTTCATTGTCTCGTGCATAATAATAATATAATATATTGTATCGTATTTTAATATCGTAATAATAATATATTACCTATTGAAGCAGTTTATATTTTTTTTATCTTAACGCATTTTATAACTCTCATTGAGCTAATAACGGATACGTCTGAATAAAACTGACCACTTGACGCAATTCGCACTGAGTCGTGAAAACCATAGAATTTATTAAACTGTTTACAAGTGACTTCAATTATATAATAATATAGCCATCTCTTCTAAACCTCTACGTATCACTACGGCATTCTCACGATATAGTTAACCTCCCCCTCCCAAAAAAAAACATACCCCCTCACCTACTAACACTAACTTATGATGTCAAAATATAACGTGTTCAACTAGATACGTATTTCGATTAGGTATAACTAATCAACCCTTATTCGTTTATAGACATCACATTTTATGTTTCTAATAAAAAAACTGATTTCCTATCTAAAATCAATAATGAAAAATATCTTTTAAGGTCCAATATTCTGAATAATTTCTTTTCCGATCTTTTCTAGTACTAATCGTTTACAAGTATGTCAGCTGTTTTTAGATCTTCGACTTCTTCTCTAAATGTGTGGTTATAGTAGCTATAATAAATGAATTACATTTGTCATAAACTTTTATTATATTTTAGTGCTATATGCTATATGCCAAACTATCTCAACCATCATAAGCGAGTGAAATTCAAATTTAAAATTCTATGATCGATTTCAATTCGAGTCGCTCGTAAACGCACAAATCTAAATATTATCGAATAGCAATAATATTTAAGTATTATTCTATGACTATTGTGTACTATACGTATTCTTGTACTTAAATATCATTTTTCTACTATTCTACCCAAAAATATCTATAAATATTATGTTTGTACAGCTATTTGTTATTTTAAACGGTTAAATAAATAAAATATGTTAATTTATTATCATTAGTATAAGAGTACAAGACTACGGTGAATATCGAATTAGATATAGATAGGTATGCAATAATATATTGTAACAGTATTATGTACTAAAATATTACTAAAATTAAACATAAAAGTAGTTAGTGCTGTAGCTGTTCATAAGTTGTATAAGGTATGTATTTATATGTTTATCACAGCTCATTTGCATTTTTCACCGCTATAATCATATCATGTTCGAGTAGGAATTTTACCGTATAAACATTATGGAGAGATTACACAGTCTTTGACCGTCAATTTGTCACTCGCATACAAATATTTACCATACACATTATACATATAACATATGTTGACACTTAATAAGTGTACACTGAAATTGTAGGTAAACTTTTGTTTTGTAATCCTTTTTTCGATTGGATTATTAGAATATTTTTTTCAAGTATAAAAAAATACAAAATGCTTAAATAAAAATATTAATAACGCATATTATTTTTTTTTTAAATTTGGGTAAATGGTAAATATTTTTTTTGGTATGATACAAATTTATGACCAGAGATTTAAGTATGTAATCTCCCTGTAATGTATGGACAGTAAAATCAAAGTTTGAGTTACTGCGATGAAAAATTCTGATAAACAGCAAAAATACAAATATATACTACCTACTCGCGTATAGTGTATTCTACTCACAGTCGTGTTACAATATTATATATTATATTATATTTTATATTATTAAATTTACATCATGTATATTTTCAGCACAAAATTATAAAATATATTACTACGCTACCGTAGTCAGGTGTACTATAATTATACGGTATGAATACGAGACTTAACGCCATATTTGTTTTTGACAACACTATATATTGTACGTATGGTGAACGGCCAGCGGGCGCGCGTGCGCACGTGTACGACACGTGTGGGGGATTTCGCACGACAGACGGCGGACGGACAGGCCAGATAAGGGTTTGCGAAAAAAAAATCCACCGTCCCTGTCGTACGCGTAGCCTGCGGAAATTTCCGAACGATCGCGTTCCCGAGACGACGGGTTTCGACGAGGGTTCTGCTGTTGACGGGCGCGTAAGGTTTAAAGTTTTTTTTTTTAAAAAACAAAATTCTAAAGGGTTTGAAAAAACCAAGTATAAAAAATACAAGTACAATAAAACCCTGCATATTCAACAAAAAATATAATTTCGAAGCCCATAGAATGCAAGCGTATTTATTATTTTAATACAAGATAATACTAACAATATTATACTTTAAAGTTTAAACGAAGTGTTATAAAAATGTATATACAATATCATCTTATGAAAAATGTATCTTATAAATACAGTATCTAGTATTCAGTATCTTGTATATATCAGTGGTGTAATTACAAGGAGTTAGGGTATATTTGGGTGTCGTATATCTCGCCAATCCCCAATCAGTAGTTTATTATGCAATACTTTTATCGTTTTTACGTAAAATAATATTACCACATAGTAACCATATAATAATATTAAACTGTAAGTCGTAAACATATACGAAAAGCGTGTCATCGTCCGACGATTACTTGACGAAAATAGTCACGACGATAAACGTCATTATTCATTTTAAGTCCATACAATATTGTCAATATTAGAACTACCAATGTGGCATATACACGAGATACTAACGTAACGTTTTGTGGAGGCGTTCGTGCTGCAGCGCGGAACGAATGACGCGGCAGACGACCTTAATAGGACCATATAGTCGTGTTTATCATATACCTATATATATAATACCGTGATCGACGGAGCAAATTCTCAGGGGGTAAATACGACGCGACGTAAAACTGTTATGAGAACGACTGCACACACTTCTCGTAGTGTTTGTCGTAGGCGCGTCTGCATGAGATACGTGGGCAAACGAATTTGCGGAATTCATTGAGGACTTCCAACTACGGGGAGCGGATCTACAGAGCAAAGGCTGTTAATAGGAGAAGGGATGCGTTGGGGTAAACATTTCCATCTATCAACACGAACAGCATGATGTATTAATGCGCCACCACTAGAAAAGGGTTGGGGCTGAAGCCTCCCTTTAGCTTAAAGGGACGTGATGTATATATGTATATGCCGCTGCCAGTTGCGATTTATTCCGGCTCGCGTAATTTCACACGATACGTAGGTACTGCGCATATTTCGCTCATGATAATATATATACGTAGGTAGGTACATACGATTCAAAATGCTGGTAAAGTGATAAGTACTATGTATTCGTACATAGTTAATAATGTATTTATGTTAAAATATATCATAGTATTCCTAGTAATATAGATACAGATGTACTGGAAAAATCGGTAACAGAAATACTATAAGTATTATGCCACCATCATTATTATTTTAGAGTTATATCACAAATATTATCGACTGATAATAATTATGAGTTAAATATTGATGTATGTAAAGGTTATGATAATATATTGTATCAAAATACAGAAAAAAAAATTTCGAAGCAGCTTAAATTAAAATTTAATCGTACGAGTTGCTTCGAAAAATAATCTAACCATGTGTATATAAGTATATAATATATACGTAAAAACGATTATAACTATAGATTAGCCGAGCATACTCATCCAATTATCCAATTTTATCTATACAAAATACATTAATTTATTTCTAAATTTTGGAATATTTAAGTAATATTTAAGTTGATTTTTAGGTTTCTACTTGAATTTTTTATAACACCAACAAAAACTTCAAATTTTAAGGATTGTTTTATAGAAATATACAATTTATTTCAAAAAAGGATTACAATGTTTCAATGTAAATTATTAAGTAGATAAGTTAATTGACCATTTTATGTATAAAAATCAGAATTCAAACGATTATGGTTCTTTGGCTTTATGAACAAAAATAATAATTATTAATAATGGTCTTACTCTTTCTCATATCCACACAAGTCCAGGCTATTTTCTACTGTTAGTACATACATATATATATACCTATTATATAAATATTATTACTCAAATTTTGATTTAAATGGAAATCGTGTTTTTTTACTTAGTGTGTTTTGCATAAATGAGGACGAATATAGTAGATACTTCAACATTTTAATTAAATTAATTTGTTTATTAAATTACAGTAGAAAATGTGGTTCTCATCTAAAAATATATTTTGTATCGATACAACTAATAAGTTAGATCAGATCACTTTTTAAAGATTGTGTATAATTTAAGTGAGTCAGAACATAGTTTTAAAATAGAAACTTGAAAATTCCGAAACTCACTATTTAATGAATAAATGAGAATGAACATGCTTTAATGGTGGTTAAACGGGGGAGCTGAAGAATATGATATATTCTCCATGGCTTTTTTTTCGATTTTTATAATTTAACATGTATATATAGTATGTATTATATTACAAATGTATTTATAAAATATAAAAATCAGCTTCGTTTTTCAATATACAACTACGTGTGATGTAAACTCATTATTGTAGTATATTTGATTATATTTGAAACACGGTAAGGGTGATGAGCCACAAAAAAGGACATCTCCGGGTCGTCGTGATTTTTTGATAACACTGTTATACTTCTATATACATACATAAGGTTTCACTGCATAATATTATATTATAATGTACACGTGGTGTACGTCGTGAGTGTCATCGCCCCCTTTGCTTGCCAAACTTACTCGGGTCGTTCACGCGAGAGGACATAATTTGAAACGATATAAACATGTACACGTCGAGTGGTGACGTGCGTATGAGATGACCGAAGACTGAAAGCGATGTTGAGTCAACGTTAGTCGGTTGAGTAAAAAATGAACCGAAATTACAAAAACGAAGTTTTCATTTCGAAAAATCCAAATATGGTATTTGTTTTTTTTATACATAAATCAGATTAAATAAACAATAATTCTACTACAACATTTTCGGTTATGAACTGTTATAATAATACACTTTTTATTTTTAATAAAATACTGTTTCAATAAAATACCTTTTAAACCATAAAATATAGTTATTATTTTAATATCAAATTCACTAGCGTCTTCATCAGAGTACTCAATTTTTTTTTTTAATGTTAACCTACAATATATGCTTAATATAAGCACGAATTGAACAAATAATAAGGATTTTTATAAATAGAAGTAAACTTTATAAATTCCTATTAAATGTGTCTCTGTCTGTGTCTGTCAAATATAACCGGTGTAGAAAAAATAATCTCGTGAAAAATAAATCGTTTTAAATTGCATAAATGCATGAATATATTACAACATAACACGTACTACATCTGAAGCACGATTTTAACAATTGTTTTCGGTACATCCTGGCAGTCGTAACATACATATACATAAAATATATATATATACATTCACCAGATACCTATAAAATACATAGGCATAAAGCCAAATGTTGAATACAGTATATACAGTAGACGGCCAGAAAATCTTAATCGAAAGGGTTTGAGTGCAATAATTACGTACAAAACAATTTAATTTACTGTAAAAAAAATGATTAGACACTATTTGTTTTGGTCTTTATAGCGAATAGCGATCATTATAGGTATTAGAATTTTATCTATATAATGTTATATTATACATTTACGTGTGTTTAGATGTATATTAGTTTCTTTTTAAGAAAGGTATGCCCTTTGAAAAATACCATACAATATTATGAATTACAATATGAATATATAACAGCTTATGTTATTTATTCATTATTTCATTAGAACCCAACTTAAATAGGACCAGTAGATTGCAATTTTCGTCTCCACCATAATTAGGTGCCCTGTAGACAAATTTGCTTCATTAAAATTATAACTGTCGTAGTATAGGCATCGAAAAAAATATCTATCAAATATTATTATCTTGTCGATAAAATTGTCTATATTCCTCCTATACAATGATAAAAGTGAGTAATATGCCAATACATAGCACATGGCAGTGGCGTTGATAGTTTGACACTACATGTATAATAATTTTGAATTATTTAAGTTAAAACACCCTAAAATTCTGAAGTCCAGGTCACTCTGTGTTTCATATTTTAGATAATTTCGATATTTCTGTAGTGTTTGTAAGAGGTGGTTTTGTCGAGTACGTTCTTAAAAATAAGTTAATTAATCGTAAATGATCGTTGTTTTATGTTATCCGCCCCTCTTGAAAAGTTCTCTACGATAATTTCCCGCGAGGAAGTATGTGTTTGTCGAAGAGAATATTAGCGATAAACTTTTTTAGACATTTAGACCTATATAATATAGTATACCTTTGGTGTAAATATATATAAAATTATGGCGCAATAGTAATAGGCGCAATGTACATTCGTACCTCGCCACCTCTCTCTATCTCTCTTGAGAGAGAAAGAGATGGTTATTTTGTCCACGAACATTTGTTTTTATCCGTTGCAATATAACCGCACTGTAATAATAAAACCATGGTCGGTGTACAGCACGTATGTATATATTATAATATAATATAATTGGCAATTATTCCGATGCGTCGTCCAGTACGATATTATTATTATTATTATTATTATTATTATTATTATCATTATAGAATAGCCGCCGCCGCCGCTGCCGATCGTTTGTCACACCACACGCACTCACACACTTGTACACTGTCACACACTTGGGTATATAGCATACACCATCTCACTCGTACACACACACTGTGGTTACCTGCGCGTACATATTATATTATAATATTATAATATTATATACCTCCTTCGCGCACGCGCACTCGTTTACGCATAATAATACGCATCGGGGTCGCGTCGGTGCCGAGATGAAACGGCTGACCTGACGAGGGTTATGATGTATCGTCGCGCCGGCGGTCTTTTGTCTGCGAATGCCGACTTTTACGGTGCTAAGTAGTCGCGAGCTCTCAGGACCGTGCGCGTAGGCAGTCTTAGACGATGGACGGAGAATGTGGAATGTGTCGCGTGCAGTGCGGTGCGAAATGAAAAAATAAAACACCAGAAACGCGTTTCGGCACGTCGTCGTCAAGTCGGGGTGGTATACTGGGCGCAATCATTATATTAATTTATTCAACTTCGTTGCTAACCGGCCCGTATTAGTACATTTTTAACCTATTTCGTATTTATTACAACGATTGTATGGTATGAACATATATTGTAAGAGAATGAAAAAAATATTATACCTAAATCTACATTCATACTTTTATATTTGATTTATACTATACATAAAATATAAATAAATATTATTATATTTTTTTTAAACAGAGAAGAATACATAAAATGTACTCATTGAGTTTGCATTCCACTCCTATTTAGAAACCTGAGTCATAGTAAAAACCATATTTTTAATTTGTTGGATGTTAGAGTAGAAAATATTATGCCGCGTTGAGAAATATTACACGAAGCCTATATAAGTTTTAAGTAAAAGCGACGAAAAAGGAACGTGTGCGCTTACCTACGTATAGTTAATAACCACGCCGCGTAACAATAATACAATAATACGTGTGCAGCCTTATAAGTTATAAGTTCAAACAAATTAACCATTTGAAAACCCGATTCAAATGGCAATAAATGTATATGCGATAATTTCATAAAAATACTTATTATTATGAAAATAGTAGGAAAAAAATTATTCTATTATTTATGATTTCGCAAGAAATCATATCATTCATGTATAGATTTATGTATATGTTATTATGTCATCATATTTTCTTATTATGGTTTACTAGTATAGAATGTAAATTTTCTGAATAAAAAGAAACAACGAAGAGATAGAGCTGTGTGAGGATTTAAGAGAAAAACAGTGCTTACCTACTCATCTTCTAATCAGAATTCTATGAAACATCTGTGATTGAGTTCTGTGAGGAAACTACCCCAAAACTCGAGATTTAAATCGGCCACTAGCGCGTATGCTATATCATACCCGCAACTACGTTACCATTTATATTATATTGAACGGCAGTATCGTATAATAATATAGGCGTTTTCGACCCTCTATTCGCATAATATACTCGTTTATAGCGCTTTGTTTAATCGCTGCTTATTTAAATCGGTAATTCGTTACTCGTCGATTGTACTCGATATATAAACGAAGAAAATCCTATTTTGGATGCTATTATTCTGTACCACTCCAGTTTTATTGCATCGTAGTCGACTACACACGATATACATATGCGTAAATAACTAATATATAATATATGTTAGTGTGTCCGGTGTCGAGTGTTTCCGTATATATATTGTAAGGACTAATGCTATACGCATTTAAGGGGATCGGAAACGGTGATTTCCTTTTCCGTTTTGTCTAACACACTTACACACGTACGCACATAAGTATAATATGAAAATTAGGATGTATGTACATTCAAAAGTATCTTGGGTTCAAAATATAGTTAAACGATACAAATTCTTTAAACATATTTGAGTTAATCATCAACTATACTCGAGTTTTACATCCCCGTCTTTATTTTTTAACTTTAACTTCTCCAAAAATAAAAAAATTCACAATTTTTTAACAAAACTTGTTTCTATATAAGAGAGATATAATTAAAAATACAAGGAAGTTAATCTCAATTAGATTTTAAGACAAATTATAACCTAATTTTATAATTCTCATCTATCATACAATCACACTATATTATTGGAATGAAATGTAGTCAACATTTGTATAGTATACGATACAAGCGTATTAAACAAAGACGAAAAATCCGCTTTAAATCTTCTTGATATGTTTATTTCCAATACACACACACATAAACCAAGCTAGCTGTGCATCTCAATTTATTTTATTTACGGAAAAAATCGACTTCCGTTTAATCAGTTTATACGATTTGTACATTCTACTTAGTGTAGCTAACCTATAGCGGATGTACGAAATGTATTATCGTTTTCATATAACATGTTTTTATTACGTAAACATCATGACGCGTGTATATTAATTTGGTATTTGTTTAAACTTGTATCTTGTGTCTGATATTGAGACGACGGATAATATCGTATATGTATATATTATTATATTTTATACTGTGTAGCATGAAATTGAATTATTACCAATAATGGTGCAGTAAAGTGCAATTCAATATAGTGCATTCGTACATGCAGCAGCGACCTATTAACCAGCTATGTATACATTTAGCGACCCATTGAACTTTTTGGAGGCGTGGACATCGGGATTATATAAATGTAAAGTAAATTTTTTAATAGTAAAACTGAAGAACTATATTATATTAAATATAAAAAAAAGTAGAATAGACCCCCTGACCATTATATTTACTTCTGTGTTCGCCCCTGCAATCAAAATAAAAAACTATCAATAGGTACATATTTATTGCTAGTAATTTCTTGATAATAATGAAATTAGATAAGTAATTTCCCTTTAATCGTTTTGATTTTCTTACTAAGTTGTATATTATATTATTATATTAAAGTTATACTCATCTGACCGTTACGAAAATCCGCATAACCATGTACTAAAATTAAACTCGATCCATTCTGTAACGAGCCATCACGTAGCGTGGATTTATATAGATATATATCAATAGTCAATAATTGTCTGCAGGAAAAAAGACTGCGAAACAAATACAACATATTATTATATTGCTATGTACGATCATTTACAAATATAAAGATATAAAAATGTTTGTATGGACTTTTGAAAATCGTATTTCGATTCTCAACTCCAATTTCCACGGTAAACAAATCCGACATTTCGATTAATTATTTCTTTCCTTGTGAATTTTATTGTGCTCGAACTGAGTTACTTTATTTCCCGATGTGAAATCTCTTGCAACAGATAAACACCGCTCACATAAGATAAATCCACGATTACGCCATAATTTACTATTGTAGCGCTGAATGTGTCCCACGAAGTTTATCCCTGTGATAATTACAATAACTAAAAACTTAAACTATTTGTCGTTTTCACATCTCCCGGTCAAAATTTATAAGATGCATACAATATCTACTTACTATATTACATTATTGTACAGATATTTTTCATTACATAGCGTATATGTATCGTATTATTCACAAGCTGCAGCATCTAAAGTAAAGTAAGCTGTTAATAACTGTATATTATATTTATATATTTAGAAGAGAACGTATCGTAAAATTGTAATCAGATTCACTTTTACGCTTGTTAATTCAAACACTAATTCAATGCGTATTTTACATGAATAATGACTGTACCACTCGTTTAGTCACCACAATACGGTCGGTATTCGTGTTTACGAAAACTTACGACGCGTATATATCATAAAGAGTGTATAAAGCATATACGATGTCTTAGAAAGTTTTCGCGAAATTAACTTCGTTTTATTTGTTTGGAGCATAATAATATAATATAATGCGTATCATGCGAACCAACGGTGCTTTGTGTCCGACTCTTCCGGTACCTATATTATTATAATGTCGTTATTATACACGACGTTATCGTTTTGGCGAGTTAAGACATCGCGAGCGCACATAAACATGGTCGCCTCATTATCATAATAATATCAGGTACTTGAATAATAAAAAGAAGAAAATAAAGTATCTGCTCAGATGTATATTAATAAGTGTCGAATTTAACCGGTCTTATTGAGTAAGTCAGTATAATGTATACGTATTAAATTAAAATTCAATAATAAATCATTGCGTACGAAAGACATTTCTGATCGAAGACAGCTTGTGAGCTTCTATTTTAGGTATTTAAGTACTAAGTATGTTTTATGATGTATAGATATTTATATATTTATATTAAAATAGCAGAGCCTTATATCTAGGGCTAGGATGTTTATGAGTTTGCATATTTTTTTAGATTGTCCAATAGCTTCCATTCTTTTAAAGAAATGTGTTGTATGATATATATATATATATATATATATTATATATACATTCAAAATATCAAAAATTTATTTTGCATATAATTGCATATTTTACCATTTTTTATTTATTCGTGCATAATTTTGTTTTTTCTGTTTTTAAGCGTATATTTGACGGTTTTCGATGCAAATTGTTGAAAAATAACTAGTAAATAATATTCATTATATTAATAAGCGGCAAACATGACGATAACATTATAGTCTATAATAGTGGTGTATCATTGTAGCAAATAAGATTATAAAATATTTAAAATAATCTATAAAAAATGAAAAATACAATAAATATATTTTTGATAATAGGGGGTTTGAACGGGCATGGCGCATGGTATCATAATCGTCCTCTTAAAAAAACGCAAATCATCGCAATCCCACGTCATAATATGCGGGTTACAGTGGTTATAACAACGCATTATAATAAATTATATTGATGCATTGTACGATACACAGTATAGATCAATGTAGGTACTAATTATTATGCACGTATTCGTAATACCCGTCACTCACTAGTTCGAAAGTCAGAATTATATAAGAATAAGAACAGTGTCTATACAACTCATCTGTACGAAAAGGTTAATATACAGACATAACTATACTCACATATTTTACATGTGCACTTATGTGTGTATAGGGATACGTCACTAAGAAGAGATTATAATACACACACACGAGCGCGCGAGTACGCATATAGATATATAGGTACCTTTGGCGGCGGGTCGACGCGATCGGTTATTAATGAAGTCATTTAAATGCATGATCGTGGGCACGCACGCTCTAGTGGGTACCACTATTAATCTGGCGAAATGTCCCCGGGGATCTCTCGGAGCCAATATTTTTTTCTCTCTCTCCGCACCTCACTGCCCCTCAACGTAACCACCGCACCGCGCTCGATCCCTTTTACTACGCTGCTCTCTCGTCATCCCGCGGCCAACGCCGTTTCTCCGCGTCAGTTGCCTCCCCTAACCACGTGCCATCTCTTCTTTCCACTTGCACCGACCCACATAACCGTCCAAGTACGTCTCCTCTTGTGCAATATATATATTCTTCTTGTACATAACTTTAGGTATATATATGTATATATTCTTCTGCTCACGCCCGTGGCTGTATATATGGCTATGTAAAATCCGGGCACTTGACTCGCGGGCTAATTTTTTTTTAAACATTGTTCCGTTATATATTTTTTTTTTTCAGTAGATATCTACAATTTTTCTATTGGACCTGTTATGAATTTGACAATAACGCACCAATAACGTTCATCGTTTATGATATTTTAAATGAATAAAATGGGTATACCTATGATACTCTATATAGTACGTTGTCCAAAACTAAATGTTTTTTTAAAATCGAAAAATGCATATTTTATTTTCGTGAAATTTATAAAAATAAACCTAACCTAACGGGTCCATTAGAATAAAAAGAACTATTTACTCTAGGAACAATGTTTACAAATGTTCAAATCTATTTATTACCAATGTAACCTAATAGTTTTGTAACCAATGTAGAAGAACTTATACGCTTCATTTTCTTTTTAATTATTGTCTAGTATGGATGGAGAATATTATATTTCATATTGTGAGACCTTAAGAACTGCAGAAAATGATTAAAATTCATCATCAATTGAGAAATTGTGACCTGTAACCTCCTTCGTGATTTGGTCCACAATACATGCTTTTCTCAGGAGCTCATGAAATTTGAATGAAATATCGTATGCATATTGTAGATATTATGCAAATATTTTCTTAATGGTTTTATAATTGTTCTAATACTTTTTAATCATATATTTACAGAACTTTGAAAAAGTCCTTTTTAAATTTTTTCAATAATTTCCATTAACTATATCAACAGAATATTTAGAATTTTTGATTTAATTTATAAATAATAAAACATTCTCTTCTTTACGACAAGGTTTATTTTTAAATTATATTTTATTTATACATTTTATATTCCACATATGTGGCTAGCTTAAAATTTCTATAATATTATTGTATTATAATATCCAATAAATGAGTTTGTTTTATGAAAAAAATTCTGTTTCAATCAGAAATCTATAAAGTCGAGTAGGTACTCGAGTATAATTAAATTTATTATAGTAATTAATCTACAGTCCAGAAGTATGAAATATAAATAATGAATAATGATTTTGTCCCCGTGATTCCGATAGCTCGTCTATAATTATTTTATTTTGTTTAATATAATATAATATTAATATATTATTCTGCTCGAATGTGTGTCAATGATTTGATTCTATCGCTAGATAAATATTATTGATGAGTTTTGCAATGATACTAATATGGGCGTACACAAATGTTTATTCATCATAAATTAATAATTTTCCGCTATTTATATACTTAATATAATAATTATAGTAAATATTTGTTTAGTCTTTTTGAAATTTTCCGCATTATACATACATAATCAAAATAATATTATGCGAAAATATTACGAGCGTGTCGCGTAACGAACGTCACAATTAATATATTATTATAATTGTACACTGATAAATATTTATATAAATATTTATATACATATAAAATATAGCATATAATGTATACTATGCTTGAATTATGTATCCGAAATGTTGCAGTCAGAACTTGAATCAATTTTAACTATCAATAAAATCCGTTTAAAATGCTCTATAAAATCAGAAGTAATTTTTTTATGACAATATATTCGAAATTTTTAATGAAATTAAAATAATTGTATAAATAAATCAAATTTTAAATTCGACAATAAACAACAGGTTAATATTTTTTATCTAGTAATTTAGTTTTCTTATAGCAGTCACCGTTTCACAACCGTGCGTAATGACGCGTATAAAATATAGGTATAAAACACGCAAGCAACAATTTCTATACGCATATCGCTTTTATATGAAGATATTAAAATTAAAATCATAAACATTTAAGTAATATTTTAAATCGAAAAAATTATTTTTAAAATCTATTTGCAAATAAGTAAAAGATTAAATCAACATTGTTGGATAAACAAATACATTATAAAACCAATATAATATTATTTTTAATTAAAAACAGTAAAAATTAATATTAATAATCTAAACTTAAATTAAAATTCAAAATTTTCATTCCAATATCAAATACTTATTGTAGAGATTCATATAGTGTGTGTACTGTGTATAGTATCGTGACAAAATTTAAAAAGTGATGACCATTTTGACGTCCGTATAACTTGTAAGAAGACACGTTGAGTCAACTTAATTTTTAGAGTAGATACCTATAAATAAATATAATATGGTGCCATAGCTGTGGTTTTCTGAATCACAATGTACCCTTCCTCCTCATTCCTACTAGCCATGCAAGGGTGCTATGAAGATATGTGTGGCCACTTCTGAGTCTAAAAGGTATTGGTGAATATATCGTATAAAAGAGGGGAAGGATATAATACAATTTGAGGAGATGTGTTTCGGTTCTCATGAATTTCACTGAACACTTGTCGAGAGAGATAGTTTGCAGTAGTTGTAATAAGGAAGGTTAGTATAGGATATATGAAACAATCGTTTGAGTGATTTTTTGATGCAACAAATTATTTATAGACGTCGATTTTTGATATAAGTTTGATTCATCGTCGAAATTCCAATCCCCATACCAATTATTTATATTTATATTTATGTATTAGTACCAACATGTACAATATTTTTTGGGATTATAATTGGTATAATATTGTTTGTAGATGTAAAAATAAAATTAACTGTAGATTAACACTATCGATTTAAATTGAGCCAAATTTGGAGTTAGCGTGTACCCTTCTTTTTCATATTATGTACTGAAGTAATTACAAGAAAATTACTCAAATAAAAATAAAATATTATAATTTTTAAAATAGTAGTTTAAACTTTTAATCGTCGTCGAGAGAAAAATTAACGTCGCCGTGGTCAAATCTATTTGGCGGCACTCAGGAACATTGTACGTCTCTCGTACTCTTGCGAACTTAAAACTTTTTATGTTCACATGTTTTCCATTCAATTTTGTGCAGTGATAGATAAACATTTTAAAATAATATTTAAATATCGTCATTATAGATAACAACACAAACTTTTAAAATGGTGGAGCATCTCGTTTATACTTATATTTTGTTGAAGTATATTAGATTGTTTTTATTTATATTTTTAGCTTATACATTTTTTATTTGAATAAAAAAAAAGTTAACAAATATAATTTTCTATACTTTTTACAACAATAATACAATAAATTGTATGAGTTATTTAGTTCAACAACTTCCAAGCTCTTAAACGTAATAGCTAATTAAACGTGTGAACAATTAATTAATTATTTTTACCATCAAGATTGTCAGATCAACTTCTAATATATTTTTCAGCAGTTAATGAGCAATAGCTGCAATCATTGCACGTAGTATATTGAACATCGACTGACTAAAAAAATTCAAGATAAAAACTATATTTTGGGGTTTGTTTTTCTTCTAATACTGTTTGTTATTTTATATTTTAATTGTATCTACAAAAGTAAAACCAGTCAAAAAGGGGTTTACCTTAAAATATTTTTGATTAGAGATAATGATTATTATTGATAATGGTCAACTCTTTACCGGGCTGCACCCTAATACTCTATTGTACTTAATACACATCCACACTTTTATATTTTCTAATAATAAAACCCTCGCAATTTTCTCAACATAACCGCGGACAGCTGCCATCGCGGGGTGAAGACGACTGACGCGTAAAAACTATAGTGCCTATATATGTATAGATACTATTGTTTTTATGTGTATTATATATATGTTGTATTGTGTTGTTTATTATGGGAGCACCGCACATCATGTGCTGGGCGATTGTTCGGATGAGTCATTATTATAATATATTATATACAAAAATATATATCGTATCAAGTCCGATTGTAAACCGCGCGACGGCCGTAATGTTATACTGATCGGTGGCGATGGTGGTGACGACAACTTACTGCAGTACCACAACAATATAATATGTATATATATATGAATATAAATATAATGACAATAATGTCCGGCACAAAAGAACACCGATTGCGGGGTTGACGGCATCACAGGAGTCGTGTATATGTGCTACAAAGTTGACCCCTCCGGTTGTTAAAATCTAAATTACACGCCGCACAGAGACGACAATGATAATAATAATAATAATAATAATAGCAATACGTAGGTTGTACGCACGTATTCGTGTAAGCGGCAGCCGCATTCGATTTTATAATATTATACACCAACTGCGGTGATACAATGATGCGTTATGAGTATATATCACATACATATACCCCCCTCAACGCGTGGTGACCGGAGGGCTGCAAAAATGAGCGTATATTTAGGATTTATCAAAATTTTCGACGAGGGGCTTTGGATAATATACATTTAACAGAAATTGTATTTTACAGAGATAAAAATACTGATTCTATACGGCTATATTATTTCTGCTCGACCCCGTGGTCATTGCTGCGTATGATGATGACGATCGATCGATGTATGTTCGTGATCGGATAAATCCCCCACCAATTATATTTTTATACTTATACATACATATATATGTGAGGCGATCCGTTTATCGTAAGGCACTCATTATTTCAGAATACACATTTTTTTTGAAAATATTTTTTAAAACAATTTATTTTTCTGATTTGAACCAAAAAATTAAAAGTGCATGAAAAAAATTAATAAATTATAACGACAAAAATAGTATAAAAAAAATATTTTTAAAGTCAAATTTTACTTTTTAACTACTTAAATAAAATAATAAAAAAAAAAATTTTCAAGAAAGTAATAATATTAAAAATAATTAAATGTCATCTTAACACAACGTTAAATATATACATATAAATACGGTAAATAAACGTCAAAACCTATCGTGTACGAAAAATAGTATGTATTTGTAGTTATATCTAGGTATAAAACGTTAATATTATGAAAACATTTAAATTTTTTACGTGCAATAGTTATAAGTTCTCAGATAATTTAAAAAAAAACTTAAATCGTTTAGAAGTTTAGAACAAAGTTTTATGTACATATTGTCTTCAATATCAAATGATATACTAATATGTTTGATAGTTCTGCAATGTAAACTGTCACACTGATATAACTAAAACAAAATAGTTATTCTCGATGCATATATATGCTACTTTAATCAGTTTCTGATTACATTTAACCATGATTTCAGATACTAAATAACCGATACGAAGTATAAATACTCCCAAAAAGAGACATGGCGCAGCGTGGTTGTTAAATTATTGCTGCAGACAGATTGCAGTTATTTGCATTTTAGTCAAGACTTATTGCAACGGCTGAAGCTGAAAGGTCTCACACAAAGGATACATGCAGACTACAGAAACTTAAAAGTTATTTCGGGTAAGTCGTAGATATTTTAAACTATTATCCACAGAATAATATCATTCATGGTACAGGTTAAGAATGTGCATATATTTTTTCACTTATATAAATTATTATTAGTAGACAAACAAAAGTGTTGGTAATTAAGAAAATTATAATAGCAACTAATGGAAGTTAAAACAAATGTTGACGAACCCCTCCAAAAAAAAAAATAAATAAATAAATAAAACATTGTCAACCTGGTTAGTCCGCTGAATATTAGTGAATGGAAACCATCTCTATAATATATTGTGTTTTCAGATTTAATCGTGAAACCTAAACATAATATATTTGTATTATAGGTACATTTTACAGTTTATAGATGTTATAAAAGACTTAATAATATTAGGATTATATCACTAATGTGGTTCCTTTCAATTTCGAATGTTAAGTTCGCTGCAAGTTTTAAATCTAAAGCTAGGGTCGAGTTTTCTTTTGCTTATACTTTTCCCGTCACTACCATCATATGCATAATAATAGGAGCTTTGTAGACTTTTTTCCGGGAAACTAGGTAGACTCGTATATATAATGTATTATAACGGAAATCTGCAGCATTTACTGTAGGTACTATGTATAAACTGCGCCAGCCGGCGTAGAGGATGACCCACGGAGATCTGCAGGGACGCCCTCGCTCTTATTGTTGTTATCGTTATTATATTATTGTCGTGCGCCCGCGGCCGGAAGTGACCCGGTGACGGTTCAGGTGCAGCGGCGGTAACGGCTACGATGTCCATATTATACCATAGTGTATGCAGTGTTGTAATCCTTTATATTATTATATTATATGTCCGGAGCAGCAGTAGTTCCGGTACCCCTGCGTATTGTATCGTATAGAGTAGTCACCCTATCCGGTTTTGTATTCGTATAAACGATTTTTGTTGTTACATTAAATACTATTTATATAATATTATAATACCATAAATCGCGAGAGCGTTCTAATTTCGATCAACTGTGTCCGAGGCGTCGAATAATCACATTTAAACATTATTATTTTATTAATGAGATATACATCTACACCTACACGGTGTATTTATGGCCAGGTATAACATAAAAACACAAGTAATTATATTATAATAATAATAATATGATTATTGTAATATTCATAAATTTGAAATATTATATAATGTATAATGTATATGTGCTTATGCGACAATCACTACTCGCTTACTGGAATATCATAATATAATATAATACAATTCTCACCACGTCATCTCTTCATTCTTCAGTCATTATTCCAGTCATCCAAGATATGAAAATATATTATACTATTTATAGTATAACATTTTATGAAATTCGCACAGTCGTTTCGAGTCGATTGTAGTTTAATAAAATATTATACTGCAAGATAAGTATCGACGTTTCTAAACCGGTCATGTACATATTATAATAATATAAAAGGTATGAGTACCTAACAATATTATACGACTTTTATATTTATATTTTTACAAAAATCTTGTCTATGAACTAGAAAATTGATGTGTTATTTTTGATTTGAATTCGATTTTACAGTTGGCTACATTATTATAATTTATAATTTTTCAAAATTATAAACACATAGCATACATGCAGAATGCTAAGATATATACAACTACAAATATAATAGGTAGGTAGCTAAAATTTCAAACAATAAATAATAAATTCATAAATTTACAAATTCCAATGCCACATAAGTAAATTTTAACGACTATCTATAATACATTAATATTATTTTTATCGAAAATGTCCAGTTTTTTTTTAGAATTAGTGTGCGACGAGGAGGAGTGCAGTCTTAGTCACCTGCGGCTCAAACCGTAAAACGATTTTTCATTTATATATATTTACGCGCGCCGTATTGAATTTTAACCGGACGAAAGCTTCCAATTAAAATAACGACAGATAAGTTTGTGGTGGCCATAAATTTCCAAGTATACGCGCGGACTTCCAAAACTTTACCCAGAGTTTTTTCAGTGGGACGCGTGAAGAATGTTTTTGTATATAATATATTATGTAGTCTCGTCGCCACTGGTACTTTTTTCTTTTCTTTTAGTTTTGTTACCCTCGCCGTTTTTCAGAAAACATCTGCAACTTACTAAAACCGCGAATCAATTATAAACGCTAACGATTTAACAACCATTTGTCCATATAAATAATAATGTAATTGTACAGGTCCATCGTCTAAATCTCCATTTACATTTTGTTAATTGGCCCCCACTTTTATCAATGTATCTTGAAGGGAAATTACAAATGTATTATACGAAAGTAAAATGTCTTATAATGATTATTTCCATATGTTTTGTAGATCGATGCAAAAAAGCTTACAAATAAACGCATCTATATAACCGTTGAATATCGGCAATAATATCTATTTTTTTTTTTACTATATGTCCAAACATTGTATACAAAAACGTATTACAAATTTCGCCAATAGCTACATGGTTTTTAACAATTTATAAATTCTATGGGAGAAAAGCATCCATATCACTGTATCGGTCTTATGTGTGAAATATATTATATCATACGAAAATTATACAATAAATTTATCAATAATTTCTAAGCTACTATTAATCAAAAGAGGGAGTGTCTTGTATACAAATTTTAAAACCGATTGAATGAAGCTGCTGTTTTTTGTAAAGTAAATAATTTTTATTAGTATAAATCCATAGTACTAAATATTGTTTTAATGTTTTTGTAAGACAAAACAGTAATTGTACGAATATAAAATTGAAATTAGGATTGTAGCTATAATATCACAACATTACGTGGTATAATTACTTATATATTTCTTGCGTTTAGAGTTAAAATATGCAATAATATCTATTATACTTGATAAATGTATAAACAAAAATGTAATTTGTATAAACATAGTCCGTGAATATAACAAAAACCAAATTTGAAAATGGACACTACAAAAAAAAACATAGGTTCTAATAAGTTGAATTATATTCATAGAGTTATTTCTTATCAGTTATCACATAAGTATACAATTGACAATTTTCGGCGTAACTATTAGCACTTACATTAATTATCAATAGATGTTTGACTATACTAACCTATGGTTGTCTACATAACGGTATTTTATATACTTATTATAATATTATATTAATGATAAATACCTATAGATAGTTATGGCTTATTATACTGATTTCCCTTAGTTCTCTGCTCCTACAATCGTTTCAGTCCAAATATGAGATTTCGCGCCTAACCTAAATCACCCCATATTATATGTACCTACCAGTATATATGTACAGGGTGAGCTACGGTTTGTATGAAGGCAATGCGGTGGAAAACGAAAAACCTTTAGCCCCCCACCTTGTATTTTGTGTACACGAGAGCACTGAGCGCGTTAAAGGCTCCGAAACCGTTCGAGTATAAATTTTATAAACCGCCTAACCCTGAGACGAGGTTTTATGTCGTAAAGTCGTATATATGAAAAAAAAAAAATAATAATAACCTTATACCGTGTATATTGTTGGTAATCCCGTGTGTGTACCAATAATGACTGTAGAAGAATAATGTTCCACAATGCTCACTGTGTCATTTATCGAAACAACTTCGAGTTCACTACCCGTTATAACAATAATCCCTGACCAAACGAATCACATAATATGACGTCATGATATATAATAATGTATTATTATTATAGTTATTAATTAGTATCATCGATATTGTACGGTTACGCCTAGGTATTGTAATGGGGTCAGGGGTTGATAAATATTGAATAACCAGGATTCAATTTCAGTTATTATTAAGTTGTATGCTTACTAAACCACTTACAAAGTAAGTAAATTAAATCCTAGAAGGTGGAAGCATCGCACTCGTACGAAATTAAAATTATGGAAAGTGTTAATGTCTGTGATTTCTATAGCAAACTACTGTAGGTAGTTCTTACATAATGCACATATGTAATTATAGTAGGTAGTCCTTATAATTAATTAACTGTTTGTGAATATATTATTCTATCGGTCAGCAGTTATAATCGTGTGGTGTTTGTACTATGCACGCTAACGTAGACATTATAAAATAAATACTTAGAGATACCATGTAACATAATCAATGGTCATGTTTAAGTCAAATCGTATATTTAATAATATTATTAATAGACTCGGCTGGTCAAAGGCTAGGGTGAATTATTTATCAGCACTGTCCATACCCAGATGCGAATAATGGACACTCTACAACCCCCAACTAACTCTCTGTTCGAAATAGGCGATTCACAACTATGTAAAACTATGTTTTCTCTAAATCTCTGAATTATTCTGTCAGACAGATTACGTTTACACTTATAATTAGTAAAAACATTCCATATCATATAATACTATTATGTATCTACTAAGAAATGGATTTATTTTACGTCACATCAATGATAAATTAATAAAACAATGTGTCTTTAAACGTGCAACATTCAAGTTGTACTGTCCGACCGTTTAAATCTTCACTAATTTCAAACTCGAAATCGCAACTCTAAAAACGATGATCAACTTTTTTGTGGCGAATACATATTGGATTCATTATTCTTTAGTAATATCTGTAACTACCGAAGTTCGAGATGCAACGTATAAACGCACTCCAAATCGCAGATATAGATATAGATACCAAGTATATGGTATGCGTTCTTGATCATCAGGGGTTAATATTTTTGGTTACAAAAATTCAAAACGCAGAGTGGGCGTATAGGCTCGTATCTCCGAAAAACGTATACATCGCAGTCGCGGGAAGGTAAGCCGCGCATTGTAATTTATTTAAACGACCTGTCGCTTGTATAAATATATATATATAGAAAACATTAGTATATAATCTCGTATATTAATATTATATGTAATATCGTTTCTGTCGTATACTTATAATAATAATAATAAAAAATCACGCGCTTGGTGTGTAATATTTAAGACAACAGGCGTTGGAAAATGGCGCGGGACATTCGTTATTTTCTCGGTTTCGTGTAAGCATCGGTATAAGAGATATATATAATATAAATGTATGTGAATACGATATAAATATATTCTTTTTCGGCGTTTGAGAGCGTGATTTATCTTTGTTCGGATGGGAGCGGAATCCGCTGCTAGGCCCCAGAGGCATCGTTCGCCGCCGCCGTCGTCGTCATCGTCGGTTCTCTTCTAATCTAAATTTTAATTACTTCCAGACAGACGGTTGGTCCGGTCGGGTCGGTGGCGGCGGCTCACCTGTAAAATATAATATATATATAGTGAGAAAGAGTCCTCTATCCATAATATAATATAATATGTATATATATATAGTGTACACGCCGCACAACTCGGCGCGTCATTATTTATTGTTTCACTAATATTCCGCTGCCGTTGGTCTCCGGACCGCGCTCAGCGGCAGCGCACTGTGGAAAAGGTGCCGAGCAGAGCAGGAGGAAAGTAAAGTTTTTTCTTTCTTTTGTTTTCGTTTCAGACGCGTCGTAATAATATTGTATTTTATTAATGTCCGCCGCCGCCGCCGCAGCGGTTCTAAAACGACTACGACGACAATACAAAAAACAAAGACCTACACATATATTATTATACGTATGTATAACGATTTGGCGCTCGAGGCGCGTTCCGTCTGCCGTTTAATTTATCATTCCTTGGTCGCCACGCGATGTATATCCGCAGTCATTTTATCCCGTCGCACCTTACGCACCAATAGTATACCACAATGTTCTTATATATTATTAATATATGCCATGCGAGAACGTAAATATAACTCGCACACATACATAATAGATATCTTTATAAATGTTGATTTTTCTAAAACGACCACAAATCTTTGACGACTGCTGAGCACGCAAGGTCCACCACTCAAGTACGACGTTTGTTTTCATCGTTACTATCTAAATTCTAAATCGCAGCCATATTTTCTTCCAAAAGTGAGGTACTAATATTTCTTTCAATGGTACATTCGATGCTGGAAAACGTTGTTCTGTAACATTGTCTCCGAGTTTGGACTTTCAAAATAATTTTTTGAATTAAAAATTATTTTCCAATTGTTATTGTAGCCCATGATCTGTATCAATATCTTATTTCTATATAGGTAAATATGAAATGGTTTTTTTTTTACCAACGGCTAATTTCAGAAACTTTAGAACGATTTCAATAAAAGTTGTATCACTATAATAGATTCCTCGAGACTTAAAGAACGTGACTTGAGCTTTTTTTTGAACTCATATAAGTTATTTGCATATTTTTAATTTCGTGTAAAATTTTTTGGGATTTTTTTGAATTCAATACCCAGTTTATACTATACTATTATAATAATAAAATACGTATATACGCGAATAGGAGGCAATTTACAGATTGGTTTGAAAACAATAATCAATTGAAAATAACACTAATATCAAAACGCCATATTAATACCATTATATACTATAAAAAATAAGTTTATAGCCTATGTGCCACAAATACTTCATTAATATGATAATATTAAAAGTAATACACGTCACAATTAACCTGCAATAACTATCAGAGTATTACAGAGAACTTTATGGCTTAGCCGTGGGCTTCGATAACTTATATAAACATAAACATTAAACGAATCGGAACGAACAAACGATAAAAAGACTTAGAATAACTCAATCCAAGTTTCAGAGTATAATTTGTATGTTTATGTTTGCATGTATTATAACAACCATTCCTTGGAGAACAAAAATGTTTAATTGATTTGCTCCTTTTATTATACATACTTAATTTCTTTTAATCACGTCATTTTATATTGCTTTACTCACCTTCCAGCGACATATATAATAATTATATAAGGGCGTCCGTGTAATAAAGTTTTGCTTTTATTTCCACACCTCCCTCCCCAACATCCCAAGAATTGATCGAGTTCTGGGTCCGCCACTGTAGCAGTAGTCATGTGTTGTGACGACCGTTCTCCCACGCGCCATGGGACGTCCTCACGCTCACGGAAATAAAATATTATGTCACCTACACGTTCGTATATAATCTCATCGTTTTATCATTATATATAATCGGTTTGTTTGTACGAGATTAGGACACTATTATTGCTGTTGTTGTTGTTATTATCATTGTATTATTGTCATGTACTATGATGACATTACGCGTGTTCTCCGAAAACAGCTTCCTACTCACGCATTACAATATACTCTTATATACATATTATATACAATCTACATACAATATAAATAATTTGTACTTAACTAATGCTTATATATCCATGACAATTGATCAGGGGTAACCAATCGATGAAAGTCTGCACAATTTAAAAATAATTTCGCGTATACTATTTATCTGTATTGACTATAGATACTTGCAGTAAAAGTACCTAATATCTATACGTTATTGAATTACCTAAACCACCAGTTCAAAATTATATTTCAATTCAAAAAAATATATACTTGTATTATTATTATAGCACAATAATATAATATTAATGTGACGACGTTGGCTACTGGATCTTTTTCCGAGTTTTTGTTATCGTGTTTACCATAGTGTCCATCGCATCACACACAAACGGAAGACATTATAGGTAGTACTGCGATCACACGCACGTTATTATAACAATATAGGTATAGTAAGGCTAACCTATTGTTATAGATACACATATTATATTCCTGTCATTTTCCGCGCCTAAATATTACGTATTGTTCGACTGCAGTTGACCATAGCCTCAAATTAACGACTTTTACAATCCTCCTACGAATACTTATATGTAACCCGGTTGGTTGAGTTTGGTATATGCGCTGCAAAAACTAATCTAACTGTAAGTGATTTATATAACATATTATGTATTATAAATGTATGCAATATACATATATATAATATATGTATAAAAACTTTAATACTTTAAATTAGAAGAAACCTTACAATAGAAATTGCAACATCTAATAATATTATTTGTATATTATACAAAAATGGTTAAAATAAAGATTTATATTATTTATCTTTTATATTAAGCGCAATTTTTAATGTCGGAAAATAGTCGAGTAAGATTAACAGAAAAAGTGTTTTTGAAAAAAAATTTATTGACATTCCAAAAGTTTTGATATACAAATAAAAATCGTCTAATTAAAACATATTATAATACATACGGAGAGAAGAAATTTACATATTTATGTGAAACTCAGATACTAAATAAAATTTTGAAAATACATTAAAGTTATAATATGATCAACGGCATGTTTTTCACATTTCACCAGGTATATTATGTATTGTTGCGTATCGATTTTAAAAACCGACATCGTTTTAAAAATACATACATTTACCACACACTATAGACATACTATAACTGTGGCTACTCGAAACTTTTTGATCCATCGTTATGTTATGTTATCCAACGTTAAGTATAAATTATTTAGATTGGGACTTCATACAATTCTAGATAGAAAGTGGGTCTCATCATCTCCTTCTGCTTTGTCAGATAAATTCCATCCACGATCTAAAATGCATGCACGTATACACCTGCAACTCGAAATAATGTTATTGTTGTTGTTATAGAATATGATAATATTATTTTATTGCTGCGCTCTAAGGTCGATATAATACAATATACACACAATGTGTGCACGCTGTTTATAACATAATATGTACGTTGATTCTAGAAATAGTATGCAACCCCCCACCCCCGTTTTTCTTTAACTTTTTAAAATTCTAATTTTTGAAAGTTTTGAGTATCTACAGGTATACAAACATCATAATACTTTCAAGCACTTAAAATTATTTTTATCTAGCGCGTAGTGGTTCAAACTTCTTTTTTCTAATGAGATCCCACACATTTCTCCATGTATTATTGTTGAGCATATGATTTTCTTGGAAACGTTGACGCATCTTTTTATAAATCTAATTCGAACGTGAAGTTTCTGAGTTATTAATTATTTATGCCCTAAGGTTAATAATCCATGATACTAGATTTTGAACACACAAGAAGCAAGATACAATGTTTTAAAAAATAATTACTAGTTTTTCCATCACAGAATATTCTTTAAATATTGTAAAAAGGAGATGAGTTTGGTGAATCACCCTGTGTATAGAAAATGAGGGTTTATCATAGTACGAAAAATACCTATACTGACGTTACCTACGGTAGCTATATAGTAATATATGGATAATATACATGCATAGATACTATAATACAATATCATATATAGTCTATGCATAATAATAATATTATAATGAAATAATGTATTATCGTTGAAAATTTCCCTACTGCGTGCGGCGTGTTTTCGTTATGATAATTTCGTTTTTCAATTAATTCGACAAAATAATAATAATAACAACAACGACAACAATAATAATATATACAATGGTCGATCACATCACGGATGACATATTTTGCGCGATAGCAAGTCTTACGTCCTTTCCAATGTGCTCATTCAGCCGTGCAAAACGTCTATATACTTCGGCACTCAAATTATAGACGTTTTGCTCTGTATCCGCGGCATCGAGTCGAGTCTGATTATTATTATTGTTATCTTCTTCGTTGACGGGAAATTATTAATAATATTACTTATATTAAATTTAAATTATTTAAATTTATACAATAAAAACCATAATATAATATAACAATGCAACGACGGACAAAATAGAATATAAGATATAATTTAAGTAATAGAATAGTATACTGTCTTGGGATATCTATGCAAAAATAATGTAACCTTTTTAATTTATAAATGTTTTTTTTTATGTTATTTGTTTTTTCTTTATTAATTTTAAAGGTACTATTTCTACTTTTCTGTTTTTTTATTAAATATACTATTTCGTGCTATTTCCAAAGGTATTGAAAATTGTTTTTACCTACCTATGATTAATGTCACAGCAAAATCAAGTTTGAAAATTGTTTTGTTAATATACTTAATACTTATTCTAAAGCATTCAAAATAAATATGTCATGAACGTTTCAAAAAACCGTTGACACCTCTAATATCTTACGTTAAAGTATAATATTCTTCAGAGGATTACACTATATTAAGTACATATATATAACAGATATTATCGGATGATTGTAACCAAATTCACAGTTAATAATTTTTACTGTTCATATTATTTATGATGTATGAATTGAATTGAATAAATATATAAATTATTTTCAAATCACAAAAAGTTTACAAATATATTAATATATAACAACAATTATTATCTAGCCGCTACCCATTTAAGCTGAGGTTGAGGTATGGTAGTTTTTTATCGTCTAATAATCAACAATTTACAACGTATCTCACTGTAATAATATATAAACGTTCATGTAACAACTTTTTTTTATAGTATTTGGAAAAAATTTGGTTATACGTTTTTGAAAAATAATTACTATGTTTAAAAAGTTATTAATTTTTAATATTTTTCGATTATTTTAACTTAATTCAATTTAAAAATTTTATTTTAGTATTTCTTATAAACAAAAAAAAAAGATTGTTAATTCATAAATATATCATACATTGTGTTAAATCCATGTAAGACAATTCTAATTAGTATTACTATGCCCTATGGATTGTATTCAAAATGATAAAAATAAGTTTTTCAATTGGATTTTAATTATAATTTATTATTTTTTTTTTTTTTATTGATATGGATTTATTCGTTTTCATAAAAGTATTATTTTTATACAATACATACTACCTATATACCTATACGCAATGGGATAGATGGAAAAACGATTTTCATTTTATATCTATTGGAAAACTTTAGTTTTTCTGACGTAAGACTTGTGCACAAGACGCAGTGGTGAGTGTTGAAAGTTTTCGAGATTCTCTATCATGTGTTTTGTTCGATGCAGTAAAAACGTTTATTATATTTTTTCAAAAAACTTTTTCCCTTTGTTTTCCTTTTTATTTTATATTTTCGTTTACCTTTATTGGTTACATATAGATATAACTATATATCTATGCTATGTAATATTATATACTGGCCCTGTTTTCATTAAATTTCAAAAATATCAAACTATCCGCATTTCGAAAAGTAAATTTACTGGTAGTAGGTACACACGGGTATATGGGCGCAACGAACAATTTGTGGACACAATATAAGAAGCTTACGTTCTTTCTTCTTTATTTTCTGGAATACGATTTTATATATACATGGCAATAATAACATTTATTTACAACAATTACTATTTTTTTCGAGAGAAACTTCAATATACTAATAATTTTCACACGAATAAAAATAATAAAAATCTAAAATTTCAATTAATCTTAAGACATTTCTTACAATAATAATTTTTGATTGATTCAACTGACTATATTATATGTCTGAAATAATCACATTAAAGTTTTTTTTATAACTATTTAGTATTTTCTCTATTAGTTTTAAGTTATAAATTCGATCTTTTTCACACTCTTTGAGTTTTTAAATTTGTAAATACGATACGGCGTGCGTGTTAAACATAAATATATTACGATTATTCACACTTCACAGTAATGTATTAAGAAATTAACATTTACATGGATTCTATAGTCATAGAAAATTAAAGTTTTTGATTAATTGTTTTATTTGAAAACTCAAACACTCTATAAATTATTAATATTATAAGCCGAGTATATAGATTATTTGAATTGATTGACCTGTAGCTCGAGTTTAGAACTATCCAGCAACGTTATTTCGGTTAGGTTGAAATTTAAAATATAAATATAAGAAAACTGAAAACAAATGTATGTTTTAGAAACAAATGAACTTGTAATATGTGTGAGATAGGCCATCAATTTATAGTCATTTCAACGAAGCTTTGTACCCGCTAAATATTGTAAAGCGATTACCTATATGTAGGTAAAATTAAAATACGTACTGTTACATATACATAGTTAGGGTACCTATATACAATATACATAATATTACATATCGGTAGTGGAGGTATGTATATAATAATATAGTGATTTATAAGCGGTAACTGTTGGACGGGTAAGCGAGGGGTAGGCGGGACCGATACATATAAATATATATATATTATATAAAATAATATAAACTTGTGTAGTGCTAGAGCATAGAGCATAGTATTATATTATATACATTATACACCCGTACATATATTATGTTCATAAATATAGTGTGCGTATCTTCCCACATTTTTTTCACGTTGGAAGTTAAGGAGCGACTTAGCTGTGTACGGCGTTGTGCTACAGTGTGTAACGCCCACGCCACCGCTGCTGCCGCCGAAAACTACTTGAGAAATCCGCCCACGGACAGCGCGCATATACACGTTATAATATTACACACAACCACACACACATAAATAGATGCCTAATATATATATATAATTGCCATCGACCGGCCCCTGCCAGGCGCGCGAGTCCCTTGAAAGATCCATCAAGTCGGACGGACGGCCGCACAAGTCTATGCACGCACTCACATACCGAAGATTATATTATATATATTATAGTAGCAATAATTTTTTATTTTAATTTTTTTAGGGTGGGGTGGAGGGAGATTTAAGCATATTCCTAAAACACAAAAAAAGAAATATTATGTACATCGAGATCGCCGTGGAGAGGAATGTATATATGTAGTGTAGAGTAGACGGAAAAAAAAGGGTTCGCCGAAAATATATTCCGCCCCTTCGTAAACGAATTCCTTCGGAAAAAGAGTTAATTGACTCATGGGCGGCACACAAACATAAAAGTTTCTCGTGTAGAATAATAATAACAATATAATGAACAGAAAAAAAATTAAATAATAATAATGTTTTTCAATGTTTATGCATAGCTTTATATATAGCTATACATCAAATGCTCGTGCACCTATGCAACTCTCGGGTCGCGTGTTATCAGAAAGTCTTCCTTATAATATATATTTTTTCTTTCAACCCTCCAAATACTAATACAACAATAATGACCACAGCAATAATGTGAATATTATTTTTAATTTATGTATGATATACACAAGAAATAGCTGCTGCCTCCGCATGTGAAAACCAAAAAGACTACAATCTTATACTTAAATAAATTGTCTGTAATTACAATGAACTCCTTTAGAATAATTTTAGTGACTATTAATAAAAGTTAGAAGTACCACTTGTAAATAACAGAATACTATTAGTATTCTAAGTATTCTTAGTACTCAGTGGCCAGTGGGTACCTATACTGTGACTTTCTCTAAGCTTCTAATCAATAATAATAACTCTGAATTTAGATCACATATCAGTCATCAATAATAATATAATTACTTTATAATATGTATAACAACTTAAAAACATTATATTTAAAAAACATATTTTCAATTAATTATATAACTCCATTATTCTATCCACGGGAGTAGGGTTTTTTAAAATGTCAATTATATCGTCAATATTTAAATTATAAGCAAGCTCTTGCTCATTGAATATTGTGAACAGGCTATCTAAGCGATTTTATGTCATAGTACTGCGTAACTTTATTTTTACAATACCACGGAAACAGGATTCCTGTTGTGATGATATAAACCCCTTTTTGTGTTAATAATAACCACTTTTTTTTTTTTTTGTTAATTATTAATAAAATACCTAAAGTTTTTTGAAAATGTTGATGTATCTAAATCAATACTACACTGAGTAGTTCCTGAGTTATTACATTGTATGCAGACACTAACTACTAAGGATCATAATTATGGTTTTAATATAATCATTGTCCTCGTGTATCTTTAAACATTTAAATTTATCTATTTATTGTGGTACTATTATACTTACAAATTCCTTAGTAAAGATCAAAAACTACTCACTTTAATATCAAATTATAAACACATTCATCAAAATATGTTTTAAAAATAATCTGATCAATAATTTATAGCAAAAATAGGTTGTCATATTTTTAAAACAAGAAGTTTGTATCGACACAAGAATACATAGATAATTCATATTACGTATATTATGATGATATGAGTAATGTAAAATAAATACTTATTTAAAAATTCCTAGAAAAAAATGACTACCTATAGTTTTAATTAGTTCATTGTTGAAATAGGAAAATTTAGCTGAATATGAGTTGCATAAATTAATTAATTAATTAAGGAAAAACACTGGAGGAGTATGCTTTCTATAGAGAAGTAGCTGGTACCTACGTGGTAAACTAATATTTTACTGATTCCTACATCGTAAGACAGCATATTTATTATTAACAATAAGTATAAAACTAAAAATAGTATGTTTTATTAATAATATACACTTTATGGTTTTATGTTAAAATATAATGAACCGTACCAGCCACACGTCTTATATACGAATTAACTGTATACAAACGGTAGAACCTGTTGATGATGATGATGATAATACACAGCATTAAAATGGTAGGACTGGGGCAAGCTGTAATTAACAAGTGAACACACTCCACCCTTTAAATCGATCCCCGTCATCGAAATGATTCATATGTCGAGCAACCACCTATATATATGTATATATATAGGTATTAGGTACGCCTTATCCGCCTACACAGTGATCCTTTTACAGGGCCCAGATAAAATGTAAAATTATTATTAATAATAAAATTAAGGTTTTTAATATCTATAGATATGCCTATATGAATTTATAAAAAACGCTAGCACAACACAAAGTGGCGTATGTCAGGTATGTCAGTGTTATGGAGATACGTATATAAAATGTTTAGTACCCTAACTGCTGAATAATGCGACGATTGGAAAACAATTTCGGAATTCCTTTAATTCTAAAATAACTTCTTACCAAACTAATATTAACTTTTAAGATTTTTTTTCTTAAAAAAACTCTTATCATTTCAACTAATTTTCTGTAAAATAATTAGTAAAATCAGTTTTAGCGTAAACAATATTATTATAATATGTACGTATAAAAGATTTTTCAATTAAATAAAGTTCAGAAAATATAAGCATTCAGGTACATCACGCAGCATATAAAATAGTACTGAAAACTCAAATCCGGGTACCGTATAATTCCCAGCGACTCAAAGCTTTGGTTCGCGTTTCATCCGCCTTACGTGGTTCAAAGTTCTTCGGCTTTGATTTCTGAGCAGTACGTGGGCACAATCGACTTTTGATGGAATTTTAAACCTAAACATGTATTTGCAATATATACATACGCACGCGACATCTGTGTATATATATATATTATATATACAATATACACACACAAATGCGTTCGTTCTTTTCAGCGACTTTTCTTTATTTTTGGAGAAGAAAGGTTCCCGAGGGATTACATATCGGCCCCTCCACAGAGTTTCGAAACGCTCGTGATCTCGGTGGCAATGTTTTGAGTTTGTTTGTTATCTCTTGTTTACCACCACAACACTCTTCGTCGAATTTCCACCCACCGCCCACCAACAATTTGCTGCTCGCCTTTAAGTCGACCCCTTTAGAATGATATAATTTTACATCGTATGCCATTGAAATAGAAACGTCGCTAAAAAATAAATAAATAAATGTTTATACACATTGTACATTATAAGTGTACGTCGATCCGACAACGTTTTTCATTTATTTGTACTTTATACATAATATATGTTATCCAGTATCCTCAATACCTACGTGGGTATTAGTGTACGAACCTTTTTAAATTAATTATGCGATCATCTTCGCATCGTTGAAATCTAGAGTCGGTGACTGACGTATACCTACGTACATAGAAGCCGGTAATATGTTTCATATTATATACTTATATTATGTATCGTTGAACGGCTGATAAAAGTAAAAAAAAATAATTTTCAATTAGCCACATAGATTTAAATTATCGGGATAGCTTTTTCTTAAATAATTCAAAAACACTGATGTTTAATTGAATGCTGCACTGTTGTATAATCAATTTCTACGTTTTAAAAAGTTATTTTATCGTAATACACAAGCTACCTAATACTTGTATACATTTATTTTACTTAATTTATTTATATTAGGCACAATAATATTAGATTATTTTTCATGACCAAATATTATTGTTTTGAACAGATGTCTACACATAACATCATAATATTTAAACCATACAATTTATAAAATTGTAAACAAAATATTATAATTGATAAATATTTTATACAACATACATGATGAATATTTAGATATTGTTTTGGATAAAATGCACATAAAATACTATAATATTAATATAATAAATCTTATTTGAAGAAAACATCTTGAAAAGTAACTTAAAACTAAAATAAATAAATATTATTATTTATTAAATATCACGACCAACAAAATAGAAATGTATGTACTTGTATATATTTGCATTTCGTTTGATCTCCTCGTATAATATTTAACATTTTTTATGTACCTAATACCAATACTTTATCTTAATTTAAAAATATTCATTAAATATTTTGATATTATTTGTAATTTATTACTAAAATGTGTACTTGAATTTTTTATAAAGAAAAACGGTACAAACAAAAATTATAAAAACAAATTAAATCAAAAAAATATACATTTTTATAATTGCAGGTTTTGATTAGAAATTTGCTCGTAAACAACTACACTACCTAATGTCTTATTATATTTTTCAGATTCTACATCTGAATTATCATAAAATAGTAACAGTTACTAGTAGATTGTATTACAGATATTGCATATAAGTGTATAGGTTCTGAAACGGTTTTTTTTTAATTATTTCTTTTTCCTTTTTTTATTTTTAAAAATATAGTAGCACCATCTACAGACTTTATGTGGTAGTTACCGTTTAAAATCGAATAACGAGTTCATTTGAATCTGAGAAAAAAATTTACTTCGCGCTACTGTCCAACAAATTATGAGTAAACTAAATAATATTTTACGTAAATACGATGTAATGTATAATAATATAGCCCCTATTAAAGTATGTACCTATTTACCTATATGCTGTGTGTATAAGTATTGAGGTCTGTAATAATGGGTTTTTAGACGAAGTGAACTAACGATTTATTATATTTGTTTTGTGGTTCAGAGCTATAATACTGCTATATATATATAAATAAACTTAAACTCATATTATTTCAACCACCTTAATATAACTTCTACCTTAAAACATTTTAATGATAAACAGGCAACAACCAACAGCACACGGTATGTACAGTGCAACAGCAGTGGGTGTTTTATGGTTTGAAGAGATTAAAAATAGGGTGGAGACGAGAGTAAAAAACCAAGGTTGACCTAAACTCATTTCCTTGAACTATATAGCGGTGTAGTACCCATCGGTGCATTACAACAATAGCGATTAACCTTCGTAATAATAATTTTATCTTATCAAAATACATTTTATTATATTACCTATTAAAACTCGAAAAACAAGAGAAGGAAATTATGAAAGAAAATATTAAATGTTATATTATGAAATATTGTTTCTATTGTAAAAGTATATAGTTTGCCACCGTATTTTAAGAAAAAAAACTTTTCTACCATATATTATTATAAAGCTCATTATGAGAAAAAATATAAATTTTATCGAAAACTGAAGGTTTTAAGTTTTAAATGATCAAAATACTAAATTGTCTATTCGTAATCAATTAATATACCTTTTCTATGTATTATAATATATCTATAGTAGTTAGTAGTTACAACCATTTGTCTTCGAAATCACAATAACAATACCATACTAAAATATTTTATTTACATACCATTTAATTATTATCTATAATGTATAAATATGTCGTTGCTCAGTTGTATTAACTGCAATTTTAGTTCCTATAGTCTAAATTCAATAAGATACATAGGTATTATTAATTATAATTTATGTTACATAAACGTATAATTATTGTTAACGTTTTAGTACATCAATTTATAAAGTATTAAGCTTCTGGCTTAGTTAGTTAAAAAGTTACAATTAAGTAAGTATTAATTATTAACTTTTTAATTTAACGTTGAGTTATTTTGCAACTTTATAAGTTACTTTTATATAACGAATTAATGTATATTACCAAGTTGGTAGTAACTCATAGTTAATACATATGATATACCTACGTAGGTAAAACTCGAGATTAATTTATTCTCGTCTAAATGAAGTAAAAATTTTAACGAACAGCGATAAATTGTCCTTATTTTAAAATTCTAACTTTGCACATCGTCCCTTATGTTCCTTTTATAATTCATCATCTGTGGTTTATTACTATATTAGCCGTGGTTGTGCAATGTGCATCAATAACCGTCAAATATGAAATTATTTTCTTATCCTCTTTATCGTTCATGGAAGTATTATATCATATAAGAAAAACATACATATATTAAATTATGTATTATTGAGACATAGATATACTATATATAAGACAATCACAATAAAAATAATTTCGAAAAACATTAACATTTTTGGAAAAAAATTTCTATTTCTATCATCAAAATATCTTAAGAATTTATGAATGCATACATTTTTAATTCCGTTTGTTCCCAAAATGTTTTTATTTTAATTGATAAAAATCGTATTTTGAAAGAAATTAATTTAGTAGCATTATATTTACAGAATACAAGAATAATGTGAATTTTCAGCCTACAATTGTGTTTTTTAATTAAAATTCTTGTTGATTGGAAATATTTATTGAAAATTGTCCATATCATGTAATTTAATATTTTATACTAACTATCATAAATTATCATTTGAAATTAAAAAAAAATATATTTATTTATTTTTGTCTTTTTATATTATTATGAATCTACTTTCTACTCATTTTAAATTTATATAAGAAAATCCAACCAATTATTAAAATTTAGTAAAGAATAATTTTTAAATTTGAGAGTATCTATCTACTTTGTGAGTGGTTCTGATATTTCGGTTAGCTATTAGATTTTTTGCATTCATACACGAAAATCTGAAATGGCACACTTAGAGTAGGTAATTTAGATGAGTGGTATTGGAATATCCCGTAAAATGTTGGTTTATTGTTTCGCTTAAAAATATGCAAAAACTTTAAAATCTTTGGAGAAAATCAGTGTTTACCTGTAAAATAATCACCCAGCTGTATACTAATGTGACTATGTGTTGTATAAACAGATTTCACTACCTATAATAAAAAACGTTTTATTTCCATGAAAAAAATAACTAAATTTACATATATCCTATAATTACACATCCTTGTGGCAATTAATTATACTAATATAATATTAATATACCTACATCATTTGTGGTGAATCGTATCGATATTGTAGATAGTGGTTAACTGTTATACATGAATTTTAATTTCATTTTTTAGTAATGGTGGAATGGTGGTAAACTATAGTAATATAGTTATCATCCTATCTCGTTTGTCGTTATTTAAGTGTTATAAATCGTTTTCACCGCCACCGATACTTTTATGAAACACAATAAAGATCGTTTATTGTTGAACGCACACAAACAATACATATATATACCTACATAATATAATATTATAAATACCTACTAAAGCGGATTATAATATATGCGTTACAAAACGATCGTTTAATCGACACGAATAACGTATCCATATATTATGTACATTGTATATAGACAGAATAAATTAAACAAAACGATTATGTCCAAAAACTAAAAATGGAATAAGCATTTGCTGTATTATATAATCAGTGAATAGTTATGTACACTATTTGAGTGAATATTTCACCTAAAAATACTATTTGGGCTAAATACGTATTCATAGATTTGTAGATAAATAAATGAATAAATATATTGTATAATTACGTAGGTAAATTGTTAATTGATAGGTATAGTAATATTGTAATATACTATAGGTAGAGTCCGCATCAATATCCAAATATCATTGATGTTGGTAAAGATAATTTCACTCAACCCAAACGAAACACCACAACCCATCTCATCGTATTCTCTATCTTGTCTAGACTCTCAGTAGACATAGTCTACTAGTAGTTCAGTCTTTGCACTTATATACTGCTTTAAAGATGTTTATTTTTTTACAGTACATACATTTTTTAAATCGGTAAAGAAAAGGAATAGGTGGTTTTACAAAACCGTGAATTTAATTCATTTTTTTCAGTATTTTATGAAGTCTAATAAGCACAAACTCAATATGTAAATTCAGTTAATGAATAATATCAGAAAAATTATACATCATATTATAAATATTAACTGAATTTTTGAATAACACGAGTTGTCGAGTTGCTATTATATTTTCACTCAAATGAAATAATTAATTGTTTTTAATTCAATCTAATAATATTTTATTTATTAAAAAAAGTTTATTTGCATTGAAAATCCTTGTTTTATTAAATACAAATGTAGTCAGGTTGAGAAATTCTACTAATCGGTTTAGTTATTTTCTCAAACTCTATAGATGCATGGATGATTATTTTATTATTCGACAACTATAATACTATACCTATAAATTTATTGTTCAATGAATTCGTAGTTGTTCTCCACAAACAAGAATGAGGGTTGAATAACATGAATATATAGTTTAAATAAACACGTGTTGTAAAGGTGTATAAAAAAAATCACACTTTCGTCTCGGATGCACGCACGTACATACGACGACGTTCGTTCTGAAGTTGCAGTAACTCACGAAACTTTGTTGACACGGTCGTCATTGCATCAGTTTGATGTATATTATAATGCATTAGTACTAGGTATATAATATATACACATCATACACGTCAAACTCATTTGACTTTGTCGAAGTTTTTGTGCGTGCTTGGAGATTACGTGTTTTCGACATATTCGCGAAGAGGAGCACAATATTCCTACGTATATAGACGACTGCGTCGTTGGCGGTGTGTGTGCAGTCGGTACGGCATCCAAGACACGGAAACTTCGTCACACGCACGTTAGAATATTATTATAATTATTATAGTTGTCTGTATAGTATACGTAATATTATAACCAGTCGACTATTGCCGAGAAAACGGGAAAGGCGTCCACTCATAAATATTAAGGTATATAATATTACACGAAAATTATAACTTAAGGCGCGACTAAAACGTTTTTTCTAAGGCGTATCATTATTTAAGTTTTCATGATGTTCCTTATGTATATGTAATATTGTAGAGAATTACATACATCTGCAAATATCTTGATGTAATAATTAACCTGTATGAGTATCTACAGTATTTGCCTCTTAAAGTCTCGCTTTTGAACCAGAGCGTTCAAGTCCATCGACCGAATGAATCAATTAAGCAAAATAAAAAGTAGGCATGTGAATTATACGGCTGTTCTTTACATTAGATGCCGATTTAATCATTGTTATGGAGATATTAAATTTGAATTCTATGATTTATTATATGCAAAAAATATAATTGTGCATAATATGTATTTTTAATATTTGTACATAGATATATAATAACAAATAATATAGGATTTTGTATGAAATTTTCAAGAATTTTAACCCAGCAAATTATTTTTAATTACCTTATATTTCTAGAAAAAAAACTATTTGGAAATTTTATGCGGTAAACAGAAAATGATACCTAATAAATTTGTGAAAAATTTCATCTATGGTTATTTGTTTTTGAATCACAACAAAATAATAAAAGTCGTCTGAAAACAAATAATTATTTAATGAATGAATTTAATTTTCGTAAAAATTTAATTTGGTCTTGCTGTATTTTTTTTTTTTGTGTAAGTTTCAAATTTTAGGTATAAAAAAAAATGTTATGAATTTCCAACTACAAAATAATTTGTACATTTTTGAAATTTACTTTTTCTTTTCTAACTTGAACATTATAAATGCTTAAAAAATATGTGCGTCTAAAAATTTTAGAAATTTTTAATAGATAAATAAATAACTTATGAAAAGCGTTTTATTAAATTTTCACGCATTTCTAATTAGGGAATAAAAACATTTTCAAAGAAAAATCTAAAAAAAAAAATTATTTCTTATGCATATAAATAGCTTAAGATGTGTCAATTAAAAATATTATCATAAATACAAAATGATTATATAAACATTTGGTAAACATTTTAAATGTCTTAAGTTATTCGTTTTTGAGTTACACCTAAAAAACAAAATCGTTTTGTCAACAATTTAATTTGCATAAAAAATTTTGTTTTTCCCAATATTATTTGTATACTATAATTTTTAGTTATTTATCCAATTATATGACGTATTTGTATTAACTCCACATTAATTGATGTACGGATATTGGGTATATCTATAGTGTATTATATCGTTTTTTTTTAAATTTCTATCTGATAGTTACACACTAATCAAGGCCAGCTTGTTTGAGTCCAATTGGCGGCGATGAGTCAATTAACTACCTATGTATAAAACCCAATAAGCAGGTTACTTTGTATACAAATTCGAGTTTAACTCAGACTGGGTATAGAGAATTATAGCCGATACCTATTGCAGATTGTTTTCTTTTCTTTACGATTCGTCTTTCGAGCGACGATAGAGTACCTATGTAAGCGTGAAAGATAAAATCTTATGGCAGCGCATAGTGTTTTCTAAAAATACGTACTGCCACTAGTTGTACAACAAGTATCAACTTTTGTTATGGTACACATTATTATGTTGCATGTTAGTGAAACGTCTAATAATTTTATGAGATAGCAAATTCAAAGTGTAGGAATACCATCATGGCATATATTAATCTATTGTGAGGGAATATCACGAAAAGAATATCATCAAAATATAGAGCATGGTACCTTTAAATAAATATATCTATATTTTATTAAAACGTGTATCTAAACTGATATTTAGACATTTAGGATATTGGTCACGAACGTTTTTTTTATACACACAAATACACAAGTGGAGTTTACAGTTTATGGACAAAAAAACTACGTAAAAACATACGAATTATTGCAAGCTATTTTTATTCGTGTTTGCTGATTGTTTCGTCGTTACTATGGATATACAAAGTTGAATTTCATATATTTACCTAACGTGTATTTTTATCGAGTTGGTTTTCGACCAAATATAAAACTCAATCACTTAGAGTCAAAGAGTAACCAGCATATTGTAGTATTATATTCAAAGATTTGGGACTTAATAGCACTAAAAAAATATTAAAATATGTACAATACATTTTTTTTCTTTCAATAATTTAAATCGTATATTTTTATAAGTTCGAAAATAAATATAAGTTAGAAAATTTTAAAAATGAGAATTATTCTCATTGAAATTTATTTTTGAATAACGTTTATTTTCTTAAACTGGATTAAATGAAGAAGTAAATTATTCTGATACATAAAAATAGGCAAACAAATATGTAATATATTGACAGTATTTTCTAATTTTTTTATTTCAACAATAATTAGTATGGATATTTGAATTTCTTTGTAATTTTGTATAATCTAACATTTTACATGTAATATTATTACACCACATTACAATATTTTCACTTTTGTAATTTATTTATTGATGCAAAACAGCTATCAACTTTTTATTTTTAGAAATAAGTACCTACGTTTCTATTTATACTACTATCGATTGGCGCACAGTATTTTCTCATGACCGTGGGATACACGTAACTATACATAAGCGGTAACCACTAAAATTGAAAAAGTAATTAGACATTTTTTTTCAATTTATCGCAAACAGGTGTTCCTTGCTCAAATGTGGGACGGCATATAATCGTGATTCGATACTAAAAACATTGATTTCAAACGAGAAGTTCCATAGCCGTTAAAAATTGGACGTCAGAATGTACAATATAATCGCTTATTGCAGACTACAGACGATGCTTGTTCATTCATTCTCCCATAGTACCGGTTACCATTTTGCCACGCCGTGCAACATATTATTATAATATTTATTTCCATTTCGTACGGTGCATCGTTTGAAATCAATTTCAAAATTTGATACATGTGAAATATAATCAATAGGTCGAAAACAAACGATAAAACTCGATCAAGTGGGGAAAAACCATTCTGAACAATGACTATCTAAATATTTAGTAGGTGTAACATGTAACTAAGGTTATTAAATAATTATTTTAATAATAATATTACAATTTTAAAAAATATTGGTAATTTTTTTATTCTTTTGTTTCTCCTAATTACTTTTAAAAAACTGATAACTTTTAATTTTTACTTAGAGGCTAAAAGTAATAAGTAGATTCTGCAATTTTCTACTAATGGTTTCAAGTTAATAGATCAAAGAATTTTTTGTTTTTTATTACTAAAATATGTGTCTGAAATTTTCAACGCAAAAATAAAAATACGCACATCATTGTTGAATTGACTCTGCGCTCAGAATCAAAACTAATTTTTAAAAACTTATTAATGTAGTAAAATATAATATTGTAACAAAAGTCATAATAACTGACGATTGTATTTGGAGTGCAGTAGCATATTTAGGGGGAGGGGGCGATATGGGTGTTAGATCACCCTCCATTAGCCGTATGTACTATGTTATAGTTGTTGTTTTAGTATTAATATTATATTACATAGTATTATTTATTTTGTGTTAGAATGAAAAGTTTTATACAGCTTACACATACTTTTTAAAATAAATTTCATTAATATAATAATTTATATCAATATATGGTTTTTGTTAATGGATATTGTATTACGCGTACGGAGCTCCCTATACACCATGACTCTATTAAATGTTAAAACACCCCCGTAAAATAAATCCTAGATAAGCCACGGTTGCAGTGAAATGCAATAAGAATCGCGATTTTAAATTTCTCACAAATGTATCACAACTTTACTATGAACTAAGTTTACCTTATCCATAGCTAGATTCAATACAGCCGAACGCCAATGTTTATTCAATGATAACGTAAACTTATAACTTTTTGAAATACGAAAGATTTATGTCCAGTACCTTCCATAGATATTTATAATAAAAAGTATGCAAACTGATATGTCATACACACAAGCACGTAGTATTATTATTTTAATACTATTTGCACCAAGTATTATTTCATTACAATTTTTTTTTTTTTTAATAAACAAATAAAATGTATTTGTAGGATCTTATTACTTTTCAAAAGTATTGAATTTAGCTTGTTCCAAAATGTGTGGACTGTGTGTAAGAATTTGAATTCAATGTCCTAGTAACAAGTATTTTTATAGACAAAATATATTTCATAATCTGACCTATATGTAATTCCTATTTTATACTTAACATTAAATTTATAATAAATAAAGATTTAATCTATATTACAATTTTTAAATGTTGTCAAATATAATCTGTTAAATCTGATAAAACGTGTGAATTATAGACAAATTAGACTAACTATACTTATATTACAAGCTCAATTATTTCAATTAGTAAAAAATATTTTTCCTGAGATTGCCATCACCATTAAAAATTCTTCAATATCACTTTTTTTAATCGTAAAATTAATAAACTTATTTAGTATACAATTTTAGAACTATACATCAAATTATAATATTATATTTAAAATGTTCTAAAATGACAATTTTGAAAAAAATCTAAAAAAAACGTAGGGTGCAGTATAATATATTTTTACACATTATAGGTATTTGTAATACGATATAATATATAATTTCATATAAAAATACAAAATAAATTAAATATAATAAATTCATACTGTATACTTTTATGGAAATATAATGCTATATAATATAATAATAATAACAATATGTAATATTGTAATGTGTGCAGTGTGCACACGGTCCTGTATACCACGTTGTCGAAACATGCCGTAGCGGGTGTGTGACTCGTGTCGTGTGGGTCACGTGCGTCCGCGACCGAATTTCGTCCGTCCGCCACTACTACTTCGTCGGTCGTCTCTCCGCGACCGCGCGCACGATAAAGGTCGCGTGCAACCGACAGCAGCACCCCCCCCCCACCCACTACTGTTTTACCCTACCCAAAACCCGTCACAGCCGCCCGTACACGTTGCCGGTGACATTTGAATACACGCGGCGATTACACGCGCGCTCACGGACTATTGTCTTCTTTAAACTCTAATCAAATGCACAAAAGCCTATTCCGTCGTCGCCACTGCAACCACCACCACTGTCGCCACTGCGTCAACCGTATACACGCGATTCATATTCACACACACACATTCGTAACGGAATATATAAATAAACGCATCGTGTACTGCACAAGGGTAGCAAACGTTTTTAACGTTTTTCCGGTCAGGTGAAAAATCAAAAATTCTGTAACTGTGTAAACAATCAATATTTATGATACCACGCTCTGTAATATTATAATTCGAGTATTATATATTATATCGTATCCAAACGTAGTTTTAGGACGATGATTAAGTTTTTAAGAACATTATAATTGTATATTATTTCATCTTTTTAAATAGATTTTCAATAGAACTTCCACACACGTGGGAAAATTAATGGATTTCATTGTATTTTAAATACATTTTAAATCATTTCGACTGCTACATATTATCAGGCACGGATCTGAAAGGGAATAAGGAGCTTTAGACCCCCCCCCCTTCGATCGTATTTTAAGTTATATAAAATGAAATTACTATAAAAATATTATGGTTGTTTGTAAATTACAATACGTAGCCCCCCCCCCCCACATTTGTGATTTCTAGATCCACGCCTGAGTATTATTTATTGATACTTTTTTCATTTAGTAATAATGATGTAAAAATAATATAGCATGCCATTACAATTTGGCTAACTTGCTGTAGTTTCACATCCCTGATAATCGTAGTAATCGTAAATCCAAATAATCGACTTTCTAATACGTATTCCAGCCACTTAATTGCGTATTATTATAAGATGTACATCGTACATTATATTTTATATCTGCAGTGGCGTCATTTCCGGATTTACTTGATGGGTACAATACATTTTGACCAGCCTTTTTGTAAATAATAAAATACCTTTGTAGTTTATTCCTATCCCATGGTTTGTAATTTTTACAAACCTTAACATAAAAATATAATACGCCTAACAAACTACAGTGCTACACTGAAAAAAAAAACTATAAATTATAAAAATTAAGTTCATAATGTCATATTAATTTATAATACTTATAATAAATAAACAATCCAAAATGTATAAAATTACAAACGACAAAAATAGTTTTTATATTTGTTTGTGATGGCCGAAATTAATGTCAAATTATAACGAGTAGGTGTAAACACAGGAAAGTATATGAAAACGACACTACTGCAGTTGATCTCAATTCTAGGTTCGTTCATTTTGTTATTATTGTGTTGAAATTACTTGAAATCCTATTTCTATATCATTGATTATAAATGAAGTTATATAAATAATAGATATAATATGATGATGTTTAATTTGTCACAAAGACTGGAAAATTTCATTAGAATACACCAAAAATAGTAATGTTGTGCCATATTTAAAATAAGTATAATATCTACTGTATAAGGTACTAGGTACAACAATACTACTATATTGAAAAATATTGAATTTTAGACGACTTATACTCACCCCGACCATGGACTATGGCCGCCACATGTCACTATACAACAAAATAAAACGTCAAGTTATTTTAAATTGTATTCAACAACGAACCATGTATAAAGGGATATATGCTAGCCGAGTTAAAATAAAATGCTTATAACTATTCTTTGCGTTGAGAGCAACAGATAATAGGTTCAACTTATAACTATAATTATGACTGTTTTAGTATTCAGTTTAATCTATCATAAAAGTTTGATTGTGATTAATTCCTACAAACAAGTAAACTTCCATGTTATTATGTTGCAAAACATTATTTTCGCGCACGCAATTAATGATTCGTCAAAATATAATATGTTACACAGTCTACGGAATTTGTTGTCCGGCGAGAGTATTGAAAACGTTAAATATATAAATCGAATGCAACCGGCGATACCTGTCGCTTATATTTCTTATTAATTTCTGTGTAAATAATAACTGTGACAGTTAAAAGATTCTACCGCACCAAAATCAGCTACCAGATAATTAGGAGAGTTATTGTATTAAAACGTTTATATAGGGTAACTCGCGTGAGTTAACATTTTACGAGGCAGGGGTTAATGTATAACGTCCCGGACAAAAGTTTTTCCGCAATAATTAATAAAGACGACTAAGCGCGGCAACAGCGATGAGGCCAATTATACGACTACGCGTGGCGAACAGCAGTTTCAAGTTAAACGCCATGTCCACTTAAACGAGTTTTGCTGTAAAATGGCGAGAAGTGGCTTAAATATTTCGAATCGACACACGACACTTGTCTATTATCATATTATGCGATTGTCTGTATATAAGTCAACAACAAAAATATTGACATTTTTGAAAATATTTTTTTACATAATTTTAAGCTACTACAAAATAAAATTTTTAGAAAAGTTTAATGCTATTTTATTGTTTTGTATTGTTATAATTTCTGAAGTTTTTACTTTTTTTAATAAAAGCATATATATTTTTTAAAAAATTTTGGCATAAAAAAATCATATTTTAAACTATTATAGTTACCTACTTGGTTAGTTAATTATAATTATCAATATATAACTATAATATATTATATAAGTACCTGTTTAAAGTTATGATGAGCTCATCAGTCATCAGTCATCTGATTAGTGGTAAAGACCAAGGGCAAACAGCTAATACCTTGAAAATGTATACACTACCTACCACTCTAACTCTAGTTATATACTCCGTATATGTGCTCTTCTAAACTTTAAGTAATTTCAATTAATTAAAGTAAAAACTTAAAAAAAATAATAACGATAGACAAATTATTATTTTACATGTGCATCGATATGTATTGATATATTTTATAATAAATAAATAATTTTTGATGTTAATATATTTTTTCTCGAACGAAAATTATTTTTACATCATATTTTTTATTATATTAATCATGTTAAAGTCATAGTGCATGTACAAATAACTAATATATAATTTTCATGCGACAAAATCAAAGTAAAATTCAATTTATTAATACAGAGACAACGACTCGCAGTTGTAAATTTAAATACAGGATTGATCTGCCTATAATAAGACACGACTTTACTTTTAATTTTACTAATCATAAACAAAACGAAATTATTATTATTTCTTTTAAATATTAAATTCACTGGGTCAGTTGATATTTTTCACTGTATTATATTCACCACTAGGAACAACACGGAACCCCTTCCATTTTTCGTACTATTTACTCTTTTAGCAGCAATTACCATTCGATAAATATTTTTCACTTCCACGCGACTATCGTCTTTATGCCATCACTACCCCGATGGCTGCAGCTGAATAATTTTCACAAGTTTTGCAGTATCGCTCTATATATAATTGATCCTTAATGGTCTTTTGTTCTGCGCATATATGCATCATAAAACGAGTGCAAAAATGTAATTTGCATACTCCAAGAACACTCAATTTCAGAGAATGCGCTTCTGTAAAGTGAATGACTTTTCTTTCCCGACTATCACACTTTCTCACACACACACACACACACACACACATATACACCTTCTCTCCTTCTACCTCTTTCTGACGAAAAATAAAAATCTGGGGAAAATAAGACGATGATAGCGTCAGCAACAGCAGGTGTCGAAAAACAAAACTGTATAACCCGAAAATCAACAACCTTTGAATATAATGTAATGTACAAGCATATACCTACTTTTATAGATGTTATATCGGTCCCTCGAGAAAAACATTGTACACAGTCGACGGAAATTTTCGGTAACAACAATACACATGTGTGCGCATTATACCTGTATTACCAATATATTATTTAAACCTAGTTCATACATAATGAAATCTAAATTCCTTAGCCGCTATAACTACAAACTAGATTTATAAGAAGCGTCAAGCGTGTATACAAAACATATATATATATTTTTATTTCTAAAAAGTTATGGAAGTTAAAATCAATAAAATATGCAAGCAAAACTATTTATTATACAAAATAAGTATATTAAATATGCAAAAAAAATATTTAAAATTGAAAAAAAAAACGAAATTTCAACTTATAAACTATACACGACACATCACACACGTATTAGAACATTACAAATTTTTAAACATAACTATGATATAATATGGAGTAAAACTGGTTGGAAAAAAAGAATAATTGTAGTTGTTAATACACGTGAATTCGTTAAGACATAACAAAATAGCATCTGAAAGAGCATTGTTATTAGAAAAATTGACTTATAAAATCGTATATAAAGTAAATGAAACAAAAACCACGGAAATGTTTACTTTTTTTTTAAATATTATTAAATGTACAGAACATTTTAATATATTACCCATGAAAACGGACTGAATGTGTAAAAGTAGTTATATGCATTTTTAATTTTCAATTCTAAGTTCTCATCATTGTATAGAATTAATTTCTTGCTTAGTCTGCTATAAATGGAAAGTATATACCTTGACAAAATATGCAACTACTACAACTTTCGAGTGCTAAATAATATACGATGTGGGTAGGTAAATATAATAATAATAACACCTATACAGCGTTATTGTATAAATAGGTTTACGCGAGTTTCCATAGAAAACTTCGCGCGCATTTACCGTTTTTTTCTTTTTATTCTTATTTTCAATTCAGTGTAGTTTTTTTTTTTTTTAAAACGAAACGCCGCCGCCGGCGAACGGCGCCATCGATGATGGCGATGATTGGCAATTGCTCGCGCGGCCTATTTTCCTCGGCTGATTCGATTTCCTAGTTTACTACGCCTGTAATAACTACATCGAATCCTGAAATACAATATAAAATGATATATAAAACACGTACACCATGCAGCGATAGTGTCGAAGGAAATCTGTACGCAACGTAGATGCACGTATAATGTTCGCAAATCACAATAACAAAAATATAATGATACTATATTATATACAGTACTGATACTAGTAAATTTTTATTATTATATTGGAAACCGGAACGGAACAAAATATCGTATGCGGATATCCTCCAAACGCTCCGTGGCCCATTATAGGAATAGTTACCGTAATATCTATAATCTCTTTTGTCGTATGGATCACAGTGATATACAGCGTATATTCACCAACCATGCTCACCACATGGTTTTTCTTAACAATATATTTATTCAAAATCTGACTTTTTAATTTGAATTGCCTAAAACGTGTCTTGTAGAAATACGAACTTCTGTTTTTCAACTGAAAACATTGTTTCAGCAGATGGAATATAATAATAATAATAATACATTACAAACACATTACAAAATCATTAACAACTTGTTTGTTATGCATTAAATTAGTATTATTTTACTACCTAAATTTAAAAAAAAACTATTTTTCTTAAAATTCCATTAAAATATTGCATTATTTGCAAATCTCCTAGATATCAGTTGTGTGCGGGATACTCTCAAGACCTGTAATCAATTTATATATTATAAACTACTAGAATAACGAAGACATATAAACACATGATTATACTGTTATAAGCATTTAATATAAATGCCAACCCTATCATATTGCATTCTTAAATATTAATTATAAATTTAAAAGAAAAAAAACCAAAAACAATTCACTTTCTGAGAGCAATGATCGATCAAAATTATCATACATCATTATAAAAATAATCTACTTCATAAAAATATGCTACCTATATAATTTATGGACGATAGGTACTTATTATTTACCAAACATTTTTGATATGACGTTCAAATTAATAGCTATTATCGTTTTCTATACGTTCGATTATCCAATTTATTGTTACGAAATCGTGACGCGATAATTTCACATACCGATATTTAAACTTCAAACTTTTAGTAGATAATATGTATCAATATAATAGGTTATCATCTGTATGGGCATTTTACTTAACTGGTCAATGTAGAAGTGGGTATATATAAGCACAGACATCGATTACAAGCAGTTAGAATTATCGAGAATCTTAATATTAAAATATGACTACTCGTCTTATTAAAATTATAATGTAGATAATAGCAGTAAATATTGAAATTTCGGTAATAAACGAAAATCGCGTACCAGTACTTAAATTGCTAATACTTTTTAGTTTGAGACCCAAGCATCTGTATAAATATTGTTTAATATATATAAACAAAAAAAAATTAGTATATTATACGTAACAACGTATTCATAAGCACCCACAGAAATTTTTCTAGGAGGACGAAATATTAGGACTTGTTAAATAGTAAATAGTAATTTATTTTAAAACATTCAAATTAAAAAATATTTTTTAAAAGCTCGGGGTAACAAATACCCTAGCTTGACCCCCTACAAGAGCCTATGAACGTATTGCACATTATTTATCTGCCCATAGGTTACTATAATATTATAGTATGCGTATAATACCTATAAATTATAATATGTTATGAACTTATAAATCCATATAATACATAGGTAATTACTAAGAAGTACACCTAATTATAATGGCTTATAGGTTAAAAAAACTTAAAACAGCAACACAAAATTTAAATGTGACGCGTAGTCGAGTTTAATACATTATACAACGAGATAGACTTAACCACGTCGATAGCTTTTCGGTGACTAGTAATTGAATAATCTGTATTTAAGCTTTGCTAATCCCATTTTAAGCGTTCGATCCCCTTGTCCGTTTCCGTTAAGCAAATCCCACAATCGTGCACTTACAAGACAAAATAACCCGCGGACGCAAATGGACCGCGAGGACAAACTCTCTTTCTCTCTCTGTATACATATTTTCGATTTGTGAATCGTTTAACAGCGGCAGTTAGTTATAGTCATAGGTCATAGTTAAGCGTTAAACATTATGTAAACAATTAATATTCTATTAACATTTATTAATTGAACGTCTCCGATCGAAACTTTGATTCATTTCATCGAACAAATAATCATTTCCCTGCATGTATTTTTGTATTATAAATAAACATAATGTATAAATATTATATATATGCTCATGCATACTATGTCTATAATATATTGGGACAACTTTCCGTGAAATATACAGAATTATATATAATATAATTTTTTGATGTAGTTAAGTTATGTTCTATAATAATTATAGACATTTATATAGTCTAAAAAAATTTTAAAAATCCATATTATAATATTCTTATTATTTATTTATAATGTCCAGTATATAGTATACTATAAAAAATGTATTTACTTGGGTAAATTCACTAATTTACTTTGTTTATACATAGGTAAATTTAAATATATATATATTATACAAATACACTATCTGCTACAGCTTATAGTTATACCAGTAACCCCTCTTCTTTCGTACTATAATTTTCTCTTAAGCCAAAAATAATCATAAAGGATTCAAAAAATGGTATTCCTATTTCGTACATTTCATTTTCGAAGCGGATTTGATATAAAATTACTATTCGTATTATTCAATACATAAAACACATACGTGGTCTACATGGTTTTTATTTATTTTGTGAAATTGAAAATCTATTATATAAATTATGTATAATAAGTTCTCTAATACACCTATGTATTAAATATTATATCGTAATACGTATATATAATTACGCGTTTGGATTTTTTGGATTCACTACTTCCGCTCATCGCGCAGGATTACGATTTTTTTTCTCCCTTCTTATAAAGCCTTATATACACATATATTTCAAAGAGTAGAATAAATAAATATAAAGGAAAAAAGAATGACAAACGTGGAAAAAAAAGTAATTGGAAAACTGTCGTCGCGAGGTATAGTCACGACGACGACGCGCAACGGTGCACAATATAGTATTTGTAATAGTATATATGTATAGCTGTATTGTTGTGTAGTCATAATACATGTATATTCTATAGATGTATAGTGTATATAGATTGTAAGTGTGTGTGTGTGTGTGTGTGTGTGTACGGGAAGTGGGTAGTTTTTTTTGGAAATATTCGGTTACGACAGGTGTAGAGCGGTGGCCAGGGGTGGTTGCGTCTGGCGTACACGCAGCGGGCGAACGGCGTCGTGTCGCGCGGCGGCAGCAACAGCAGCAGCTTTGATACGTACGCCGAGGGTAGTGGGGTGGTTGGTGTATTTTTTTTCTTTCGCCTTCTCCGGATACCTCGTCGAGCAAAAGGACTCTGCCTGCCTCTCCGGTGGTTGTGGCAGTGACGGCGGTGGTGCCGGGAGAACAGTCGACGAGCAGGGGTGCGTTTGAAGATAAGCGGCGAGAAGGAACGTTGCGCGAAATTGTTTTTCTCACCCTTTGCCACCCTCTGCCACCGCCCTTACACTACCAACCGCTACCTCCGCCGACACTCACTACCACTTCTACCCTCTCGCACCCGCTGGCACCTTCTAACTGCCACTCGCCGTCTCTCCACCGTGTCACACGTGCGCTTTCCTCCTTGTACATAAGGACCCACAACCGCATTGTCTTGGTCTGACGAAAGCACCGTCGTCGTCGTCGTCGTCGTTGTAGGCGATGGCGGTGTTGGCGGCCTGGGCGAAGAGCGAACCCCTTTAACTTTTCCACCACCTGCGATCGACAACCCGTATCCATTATTTCGCTATAAATGAGATATCGACCGGTATATGCGCTGTATATACGCTCGCCCGCCACACCACCTCAGTCGCCGTTTCTTACGCGAGACGGTAGCTGTATATAAATATATATATATATATATTTATATATATTAGGTTTATAAGAAGAGAATAGAAAAATATATGTATATATACACGCAGAGTCCTTTTCGTTTTTCTTTCTTCCCGGTACGCAAGGTTTCCTGCAGCCCCCTCCTATCACGCTCACTGTCAAAATGATTTCCCATGGCCATAATAATATTATATTATATTATATTATATTTGAGGTGAAACCTCCCAATAGCGGACGTAGACAAAATAAGAAAAGAAAATTGTCGTATATTTATAGATCAGAAAATGTTTTTGACTCAGTAGATTTCTGATATCGTGCATCAGAGATCAAATGAGACATGTTTTAGTCTGTCTAGCAAGCATGTATTTTGTCTCGTGTCGTTGGTAATTTATCTCCTTACTTTGATTGTTTAATTCAAATTTTTATTATACTTTATATTCACCCGTAAAATAACCATTTATCTTGGATCGATTTATATTATGTTGTTTTTTAAAAACGATATACATTGAAGTATTATATAATATTTTTATATTCTGTAGTAAAATTTTAGTCTGAATATTTCGGATTTCCATCCAAAAATACCAAAATTTGGACAATTAGTTTATTAGTTATAACTTATAAGTATTAAAAGTTTTAGAAATATGTCATAAGTTTAAAATTAAACCGACAGTAAGATGAACAATATACGACCATGAGGTGCGTTCAGAATCTGTTGCGCTGAGACATCGTTCGTTCAGCTTAATCAAATCATCATTAACGACAGACGTTATTATGTTGATATTTTGCATACAACTTTATAACATCGTCTAGTTATTAAACCAGTATATTTCCAAAAGTTGCTTAGATTGACCATTTGTTGATTTTTTTTAAAAGGTAGTTTCCATCAAAACCGTTATAATTTTGACATCAGTAGCAATATTTTGCATAATACATTTATAAATATATTCATGCTATAAATTTATGTAATGAGAATTGAGTAAATTATTTTTTATATGCTTTTTGAAACAATACGAAAAACAGTTAAACGGACACGAATATTTTATATTTCAACACTACATATTCGACAATAGCAATGGTAAATTTTCAATTTATTATTTATTTACTTAATTAATTATTGCTGATTTGGGCAAATAGAGTATATACACGTAAAATGATACAAAATTTAACAACAAAAAAGAAAAGTCACTATAGAATATTAAAATTAAGCTTTATATAGCAGTTATTTATTCAAAACCTAGACACAACAGCAAAGTTTAAATTCGTTATCAAAATAAAAGTCAAAAACAAGGATGTTTCATTTCCTTAACATACGACTTAGAGTCTCGATAAAGCTGTATGACACATAATCGTAGCCGTAGAACGAGTATCGAGTATTAAAACATTTAAAACAGTAAAATACCAGTATGTTCGAGTCGTAAATAATCAACCGAAACGTATAATTCAAACTTAAACAATAGGTGTCTTAAAATAATATTGAGCATTATTCAAATAATAATTTAGGCCGATTTGGAAAGAACTCCATATTACGTATTTAAGGTCCAAATGAACGAGTGAGCAGTACAGGGTTTCTAGCAAATAATATTGTTAAGTACCTACTTCTATTAATGATTTTTAAAACATTTAATCCTAAAAATTAATATTTAAAAACATAGTTTTTGACAAACGATTTTGTTGAAATTATTATTTATTATTCGTAATATTAATTTTAAAATATCATCGTTCTTTTTGATCTACCTATTTAGTATTTATTTTATATTTCACATTTAACATTTTTGGATTTTTTACTTTTTTACTTTAATATGCACGAACATTTAAATATTTAATACAATATTCAACAAAATTTATTGTTAAAAAAAATTAAAAACTAAACACATATTGTCACAATTTTTTTTAAGAGCTTTTTATCCATCTTTTTTCTCAGAATGGTACAATGATGAGAGTACATTTGAAACCTAAAAAATTGCTTTGGAATGCTTAGTAAATAGATAAGTAAAATATATATATATATTTTTTAATAATATCAAATGGTAATGGTTGTGCAATAAATTCAAAGAAAAAGTAAATACGTTTTTAATAAACATATTTAGTATAAAACACTATTCAATAAATATATAAACAAATAAATAATGCTTTTTATGGATATTTTTAACAATAAGTTTCATATTATAGAAAATATTACCATTAATTTTTTCATTCTTTTTTATTCATTTCGTAACACTTTTAAATGTCTCTAGGCTCCTCCTTCCAATTTCCGCGAATCAGTTTTAACCTACATTCTTGTTGATTTGAATTTACACAATATAATAGATACCTAATATTTTTATCATATTTTATATATATTATTATAAGTGTGTCTTTCCGTACGTGAAAATAAAACATGTCCGCAGATGTTTCTACGAATCACACGATACGAAATACAAAACCAATATATAACCCTTTAAATTCGTATCATTAAATCGACTGTCGTTTAATTTTGGGGGAGTCGTTGTCGCGACCGTCGAGTCGTGTATTTCACGCCTCCGCCACGTATATACACACACACACCTGTTTGAACCCACGATACGTCAACAGTACTTATGATTTATTATTCATCTGTCACCTAATCGTCGTGATGACACACAGACACAAGTACCTATAATATGTACACACTTCACGAAGTATTTGGTGTATATAAATATATAATTATTATGTTTATAAACAAATCACCGAGAATTGTGGTTGACAGCTTTCAGGTGTCGATTATATTTCTTTATAATACCTATGAGTAATTTTATAACAACAATATATAACTGCATAATCACATTTTTGACATATTATACACCTATAATACTTATATTTTGTTTCAACACTAACCCAAACAAAACGACAACTTATATAGTATATTTAACTAACAAATAAGCTATAATAGTAAAAACTAAACTTTGGCATACTATATACATTATACAATATATGAGATTTTATAATCTAAAGATACTTTTTTGAACCTATTCGCGTAGATCAGTTAATTAAATTATTCGATTTGAATGCGATAATAAAAATCTTCATTATAAATATTTGAAAACGCAGAACAACGCACATTTGAGTGTCAATTAATTTTTTTTAGAAATCTATATAAGTTTATATCCGTAACGTTAAATAATTCCAATGAAATTATTATTTTATATCATATAAAATAATAATAATCCCGTAAATTGTGAGTACGTTTAAGATTACATATTGATATAATGATATTAATGATACTTGTTGAACTTTAAAACCATGACCTACCCCTCATAGATATTTTAATGAATAAAATGTATACGTGTTTTGTATGAAAACTATTAATCAAACACATTTCAGGAAATGAATGAACTAGTGTCAGTCATCAGAACTGTCAAGGTTGATTAATTTATGATTTTACGTGTTTATAAATTGTACACATTTTTTTACGTGACTTTTATTGTTTAAAAACATGGTATTTTAATTGATATTTTTTTATTGGGTTAGGTAAAATCTATAACTTTCATTGTGTCTATAATCTATATCTCTAATTTGTTGAGAAGTCAAGTATCGTACCTAAATTATCATTATACTAATGTTAATTTAGATCATTTTTCTTCGTAACTTTAAATTTATGACATTAAGTTTTCTATCGATGGATAACTCGTGCTCTTGGCTTTCCAATAATTTTTGAAACTTCAAAACATTTTTTACCTATATTTGCATAATATTGTTTAAATACAAAAACAATTTTTACTTATTTTCGACTTAATTCCACTGTTGTACCTACACCCTCTTATTCGTATACATTATTATACTGTGTGTTGCATATAAGGTTAACTTTGCGTGCCGAAACAATAATAATATGCGTATGTTGAGTTTATTTTAAAACGTACGTATTTTAACTCTCGTTACTACTTACTACTCTGCGCTACAGAATTCGTTTCAAATCGTACCAGAAACCATTTGGCATTTTCCATTGTGTTTTTTTTCCATTTATACGATTGCTGCAGTTTGTATAATATTATATATATACATAAAGGTATACAGTCACAACTGCGTACGTACTGTATATAGGTCGCAACTAAATTGTCAACATTGTGCATATATATTGTCCCGGTTTTACACACAAATTTTATTATCGTATTTTACGAACCGCCGCGAAGGAAATTGGATATTTTCATTCCAGTTCGTTGCCGTATATACTATATATATATATATATATATAAACCTATATAATAACACGTGTTGGAGTGTAATACAATAATGTAACGTGTAAGTAATGCGCGCCGGTAAAAAATGGATGGGAAACGGCAAAACGATAAGACTAGATAAGATGTTCTACAGTGCACTTCACAGCTCGAGACCTTCAATAATGTTATATCGAGTCCGCGACGGAGACACTTGTGTGAAATCGGATTATTTAATGTAACAAAGGACGTCGTGGTGATGCTGCTGTTGCAAACACGTGAAAGCGATTTCGACGTTTTTTCCGATCTCGACGATTCAAACAATACGAATCGGCGCACCGTTTCAACCCACACCGTGCGAATTATATATTATTATTATTATAACTGAAATATAGCACATATATACAGCAGGTACACAATCGCGCATGTGAGTGGGTGTGACTAGGCGCTAAAGCGATATTTACGCGTGGGGATGATATCGTGTGCAAAAGGCAACAGAGGTTATATTATGTGCCGGGAGGTCGGCCTCGGGGCTATACTAGTATAGGTGTTTATTACCGCACACCAATGTAACTATATATATATATATATACATATATATATAAATACATGTATTCGGCCCCTGGATTGTGACGGTCGTTGCAATTGTCGGGTCAAACAAGTCGTATTATATAACGGTGATAGTGGATGAGGACGACGTGGTAGCGGGACGAGACCCTAAAGGGCGAAATGAGATCGTCTAAATGCATGAAGTTACCTACACCCTTTAACCCTTCACCTCCTCTCAACATTCCCGACTGTACCACATTCCCTGCCGACGATGTCAACCGTATACGCATGTATATATATATATTCACATACACACACACACACACACCACACACACACACACACACACACACACATCTACTACCGCGGAGTTCTACGACTCTCTAACCCCCACCTACGTCACACACCCAAGTCCCCGACCATCCTACTACCATCGACCGCGAGATGACCCGGTCGGACAACGGTTCGAGGGGGTTTATTGTTTATCCTTGTATATACTACCCCCCTCCACGTGACCATTTTATGCTTAACGCATCGAAATCCAAAACTATTTTGTAAAATCACTCCCTTAGGTCTATATTTTCTGCTAGTTTTTTTTTTTTTTTTGCCTGCTTTGGAGTAGATATTATTTCAATAGTGTATTTAAATTTATTTCCCTCCGTGCCTATATAAGACTCGGAATAGCGTCTCTCGTAAGAGATGTAATAATATTATAATATTATGTAGAACACTGCAGTACTGCACTATATTATACTGTCGCCGCATGTGATATTTAATGATATTTATAATATTATATATAGATAGACTGCCAGACTATAGTAGTATAAATTTCGTCTTTTTATCAAAAATGTTAGTGCTAATATAAAAATATTTTAACGCTTTAATAAAAAACGAATGGTCCATAAAATCAAGGCAAAAATTGTGACGTTATCTATTTTTTTTTTAGTGCAGTAGCCATTAAACGTTTGCTTATAAAATTTCCGAGGTATGTACTCTCGCAACGGACCGTAATAAAAACAATTTTGTTGCATATTTTTCAAATAATTCACCAACGTGTTATCACAAGTTATATTTTTTAATGCATAAATATTTTATTTAATTCATTTTAAATGTTCTGTAATTAGTTATTCGTATTGTTTGCAAACTTTACTAATAAATATTATAAATATGACAACATGATGTCACTGTGATACTCAACGGTTCAAAGCTACTATATTTAAAAAATATTATGCCTCAGTTATCACAAATAAAAATATATGGTTGTTCAAAAAAAATAAATAAAAAAATGAAGCTGAAAAAATATTACCTCTGGTAATCTGGTAGATCAGTTAGTATTTAGTAATATTCTAAACGACAACATACTACTAGGCTGTAATTGCTGTACTTTCTCAATTTGATAGCACTTATCACATCGACTTATGTTGCATAAATATAATATTCTCATATTCTCAATTCATGCCGAAATCTTGAAAATATTTGCATCGCCATTTACATAATATTAGGTTCATGGGTAAGAGAATAATAACAATAATAATATTGTATTTTGTTTTTAGAAAAGACACGTTTTCGAATATCCAATAACGTTAAAACATTATATAACTGTGTACCTTATATGTATACGCTTACATTACACACTGCAGTCTGCAGGTCGATATTTTTCGCACCAATAACGAATTCGTTCGGCTCAAGAGGTAAACGAATCATATAGTAATAATAATATGAACCACGCTGGCCTACACACATACGCACTTATATTGTATAAATGTATCACGGACAGCCTTTGCGGTTGTTTGTCTTGGTCGTCCTCTGCAGCAGCTTACACACGTATAATATCATATCATACGTTGTTATATTTGTACAAACACGTAGTGCACTGATGTTGTTTTTCCTCACGCGCATAAGCTCGGGCATATCGCAAGAGAAATTACAGGCTTACCGAGGCCCGCACGGGATTATATTCTACATTATATTATACTGTTGTACACGGTGTACGTATATACCACGTGGACACCTAACTCAACGTGGACGCGTTTACATGTGTGTTCAAAAACAAATAATTGAAAACCCTTCGACACGGAGCGACGAAGCCTCACAGGTTTTATTTGCGCGCACGAAGGGTGTTTGTTATATTATATACGGCTAGGCTTGGTGAAAACGCACGAACACCCGCCACTGAGAGGAGAGAGCTCAGAGATTAGCGATTCTTGAGGGTTCCGGACAGCGTCAGTAACGCTATATGTATTATGTATATATATATATAGGTACAATATCTGAGGAGGCAGTTGAGTCGGCTGCAAAGGGCTTATATATATATAATAGGAATATATACTGTGGTATCAGAGTGGTATATAGTCGACGGCTCGTCTCCCCGCTTTGCCTACATACCTATATATCCGTGCATATAGATTGCTTATTTTCCGCCCGGCGTTTACCCCGTTCTCTCCCTCTCATGCACGACAGTACCGAGGGGACGTGCATTAACTTTCTAGGCGACATGCATCTACTGCAATACGACATGTAAAACCTAATACGTTACGCATCGTGGTAGATATTTTTCAATGTAGATATTTGTTTTATATAGTTGGTACAATTTCATAAAATGCAGTGTCATTAAAAAAGTAAAAACCTTAAAAAATAATTATAATAAAAAAAGTAAATAATAAAAAAATTTTCTCCAAAACTGTTCAAACTATGTAAAAAGCTTAAAAAACATAAATAATTTTAAAAATTATAAATGTCATAATAAAGATTGATTATTTTATAGAGCAGCACTCATTACTTCAAAATCTATCAAAGTTTTTGAAAATATATTTTTTACAAAATTTCTAGTCAAAATCAAACAATACATTTTTTATATACATATATATTTTTATCATTATAATTTTTAATTTTTACTTTTGTGAGTGACACACATTTTTAATTTTATATTCCTACTCAATATATTTTTTGTAGTATTTTGAAACGTAAAAATTGAAATTCGAACTGGTTATTATAAGTTATAATTGTATTTAAAGTATTTAAAAAATGAGTGAGCAGAGTCGAGAGGTACGGGGTAGCCCGCGAAATGTTGGTCTACTACTCTACTCTTTTATATTTTAAACTTAAAGCATCAAACCGTCGGTTGTTGATCGTTACTGTCAGTGGCGGGGCGAGGTAAAATTTATATGTGGGCGAAGTAGACTTAAAGAGTCCCCTTTTTAAATTTTTTAAGTAACAAAGAACGTGGGCCCTTTGAGGTGCGAGGCCGTGGGCAATGATCCACACCGCCCACGCCTAGCGCCGCCACTGGTTACTGTCGACCGTTTTAAAATGTCTCCACTAGGTCGGTAGAGTTAGTATACCTAGTACATCAGATACTTCTGTTATTGCAATTCTAAATAACACATACGCTACCCTCCTATCCTTCACCCTGAGACTAAAAGACAGAACTGGACACAGTACGAGATATACGTGAAAAGGATGAGCAACTGGCGACCCGTTTGTTTAACCCGTGCTAAATTTTCAAATTACTTTCTAAAATTTTATAATTTGTTTATATTTTATTTTATTACGTTTTTAAAATTAAAGCATGTAGTAAATATAAATAAATAATTATAAAAATGTAATGTTAATTGTAAATTTTAAATCGTATTGACTTTTTTTTACTCTGTGTCCCGTTAGATTTTAAAGTTTTAAAAATTTTCCCTCTAGTAACTTCGAGTAGCCAACCTTACACTATATTATTATACTGTATAGTATAATAATATGCCACACACTGTATGGAGTAACTGGAGGTATTTATATGCTATCGCCATCGCCTGCTTATGTTAATCATATATATAATAGTATTAAATAAATTAAAATTAGTCGAACAATCGAATTCATTGTAGAATATATTGTAATAAAACGGTAGAGTTAGAAGACGAGAGAAAACGTTTTATTTTTCTCGAGTGAAACTTATCTGGTTAAAACGTGTGCGTCAGAATATATATAAGTACCTATGTATAGTACCTAACTTTAGAGCAGAAAACGGTCACTTTGTGCAGCCCCTTGTTTAAAATGCAAAGCGCGGACTGTACGGTTAAAAGTAAAAATGTACATTTCAGAACTCGGACACTTTGTACTACTATTTACTATAATGTACATGTTTACATAATATAAATTATATACTATATAGAATCATGACGCATATAACATAATGATAAATAATATTAAAAATACATAACTAATAAGTAATAACTATATAAAATGTCAAAAAGTAAAATAACAATATTTTTGACATACAAATATCATGATAAATAATAGGTGTTTAACATTCATTAAATGCATTTTTATTAAATGTACATTCAAAAACTACAAGATAAGTATAATAAATACATTTTAAAAATTCTAAATTTGTAATTGTATTTTTTTCATGCTGGTTGCATAAATTTAATGATTTTTCTCGTATAACTATAATTTTTGTCTCTTGTAGGGTCTATTGCCACGTTCATCTAACTTTACAGCCCGTCAAACTATCCAAAAACTTGGATTAGTTGTTCCAAATAATTTATTGAACGAACTATTTCACCCTTCACTAAAATTGTTCATCCGATGAGATTTTGACATTGTTTTACACCTTACATTCCGAATACATTACGATGCATTATTGTTATTAACGCTAATATAAGTTATTCAAAGTACATTAAAAAATTCTTTACCTACTCGTATAACTCATTTCGGTAATTATTTGTGAAAATTCCAATAAAGTAATCATTTTATACCCGATTTATAGGTACGTTAGTTTTGCTTGTATAATTTAGCTAATTCAAGTTTACTGAATTTGTCGCCATACTGATTGGCATAAATGAAAGAAACAACATTGAATCAGGACTCCATTAAAAACTTGATTTATTACATTTTTTTACTCCTAACTCAAAATCTATCATTACTCGGTCAGACTTAATGGGAGTTTCATTTCAAACAGATGTTATAATGATATTTAATAGCATTTCTTGACAAGTATTTTCCAATTTGTCTGGAAATAAAGCGTATCCACAAATATATATAAATAAAAGACCATCATCATAGTCGTCGTAAAATTAATTTCAACGATTAACATTAACACAAATGATTGTGTAATTAAGTTCAATATCGAAATTCGAAAATATTACCTATATATAATATTTATCAATAAAATGACTATCTGTAATAATCGTTCTATTAATCTCCGCAATTCTTACGGTTCGTATATATTTTATACTATATTGTGTAATACGTATGTTTCTTATATTATAACACAGTGTCCGCGTTTTACACAACAGTACAAAATGACCCAGAACCCTTTAGAACCATCATCATATTATATATACGACGAAACGAAATAGGTTAAAATAAAGAACCGACACACCGTCTGCAGCACGTGGTATGGCGATAAAAAAAATAAATAAAAAAAAAAACAACTGAAACAACTACAAAAATACCCCAAACAACGTTTGCAAGTAGAAGCTTTTCGGGGGCATACACTCATTGACGCGCGCGCGCATAATGAAAAGTATATGCAAACAAGTATAATATCGCCTACCCCGATGACGATCCGTGGGCGGGTGGCAACTGGTCGTATTGTGATAACACACGCGAGACCGGCGGCGAAGGGGTCGTACGCATATAGCGAACATAACAAACCCCTCGACTTCCCTACGCCATCCCGTGGGATTGTACAGCAGAAACAGCCGCCGCCACCGCCGCTGGCTATACCATCGAACGTCCGGAATTCGATTCTATGCAAAAGTCGCGTCGTTTATGTATTATATATACGATATACGAGAGAGAATGAGAGGAGAGAGTGAGTGAGAGAGAGATGTGTGTGCGTGTGCGTATACTCCGTATTTATGGTGGTGAATAAAATGACGGGGAAATAGTGGTGGGGTCGAGAGAGACGCTATACGCGCTCCTGCTCATCGAGATCGGGAGGGGAGATTTTTTTTCACTCTCCCCCGCGCCCCGTGCAGAGGGGATCTATGGCGCCGATAAGCTCGCAGTTGACAACGTCGGGACAGCCGTAAATTTCTCGGGCGATAATAGCTAGTATATAATATATATATATACAATATACATAAACATGCCCGTTGGTCGAAGGGGTAGAGGTGCTTGGGGCCAGCGGGTTTGGACGGTGATAAAATTATTTATATTTAGATAGATAAGTATGTAAAATAATATTTTTATTTTTTATTTTATATATTATTTCATAGCGGACGGAAAAATTTAAATGAATTTTTCATACACGCTGACCCGGGGGATTCTAGCAATACCCTATCTCACTATACCTGCTTATATGCTAGAAAAATTATAAACCATTAAAGTAATACTTGGACTTTTTCACTTGTATTTACCAATCCATACAAGCAATGGGAGGTATCTATAGCGCATAGCTTATAACATAATAAGTATAGCGAGGTATGTTCTTGATAAATTAAAAAAATGTCTAATACTATGTATTATTATGTATCTATTGAATTAACCAATACGTATATTATACACACACTCAAACGAATGTACGTCAATCGATAACACATAATGTATCATACTTATAAATTGATGGTATTTTGTTTTTTACTAGCGAATCGATACATACGACATACATATGGTCTTGTATGAGATTAATACAAAAACAAATTTCCCAAACTAATGCCAATAAATCACAAAGATACCCTTTTCATAGTTAAAAAATTTAAATTTCTATACCCTTGATCGACTGATAACAAAAAGAGAGATTCGGAATACATTTTTATTTTTATTATTATTTCACTTATATGTAAATATCATATTATTTATATAATTTTATAACTTTTAAGTCATACCTGTTAATTTATAGTTATGGAATATTATTTCTAAAAATGGACTCTATAATAATAAAATATTGACGACAATAACATAATTATATATTAACATACTTTACAGTTTACTTATATGAGTGAACATGCGAAATGGACTATTATTATTGATTATAAATATTGTCTATACTGATTGCCGATTGATGATCGTACAAAAGTATACGTCAACTAGAAGTCTGGTCTGCAAAAAATAGGGTTGAAATCAGCCGCTGTATGCGAAAGGTGTCGACCAAACCAGAAGGGTCATGATGGCTGTCCGATCGGTATTATAATTTTTATCATACGAATATAACATAACAGTCGGTAAAGTTCTCTCTTTCACATGTCCCTCTCTTTTTCTTCACCTTTTCATTATTTTTCCCTGTCTCTTTTTCTCTTCCACACTCATTTAGGGGAGCTAATCTGTGATGTTAGTATATACTCTGCGGTTATAACCGCGTTATTTTAAACGGTATTTTAGTCGATTCGTTATTATCTATCTGATAGATATTAGATAATATCTCCACAGTAGTCAACGTGTCAGTATATTGTTGTCGTATTTTATTCACAAAACGGGCTGAGTTACCCTCTGTTTTATCATAATACAAAATATTTCTTTTTTTAAATAAAAGAGTATTTTGTTTTTTAATAGATTTAAATAATCCTTTAATTTCTCTTATAAAACATATAAGTTAAAAATGTAATTTTTTTTAACTTTTTAACTTCACTAGTTGAAGAATCTATTGTTAAAACTTAATTATTTACATTGATAAGAAAAGATATGCGTAAAGTAGAAGTCAACTTTATACATATTATCTATAGCTCAAAAGTAACTAAAAATTGAAACTTATTTATTTATTTATTTAACTATTTTTTATACTATAATACTATGTATTTGTAAATATTCTTTAATTTGAGGTAACGCAAACGTATAATTGTCTAAGACATATACTCTAAATCACTAGGTATAACTATTATAGCGTGCACTGTGCAACAAAAAGGAATATATTACAATATATTAAAAAGTTTAAAACTCGACGTAGACGCATCGAATATAATACATTTTGGGAAAATATTTTGTTGTTATAATTTAGTCACTTTTTTCACCAAACAATTAGAATCACAATAATATTAATAACAATCATATGATGAACGAAAAAGAAAATAATATGTTATTGTAATGACCACGAGATGTTTTAATGAATAGCGACCGCACACTGCACGTGTTGCGCATAAAATATTATTATTAAATTTATCAAGTTTGTTTAGTACACACTGCATCGATATTGCATAATATTAATATATTATAAATGAAAGCGCACGATTAACTCATGAATGGGACTGATCGCGAACAAATGTGAAAAATATTGTTTTATTCAATATTTACAACGATTTCGAGTGTCAGAGCACGTCCGTGTGCGTTTATACGTAGGTATCGTGTATATATAATATAATGTATAATATAATATAAACGATGCACAAAACGACTCCGATGGCAGCAGTTATATAGATAGATATGTTGGGGGGAGAGGAAAAAACGCGTGGCAAAAGACTGGGTCATACTTTGCAGTGCACTCGCACGCGCGCCCGCGACATGAATGAATCGCGTATTTATCAACGTCACCGGCAGCGGTGCCCGTCAAACGCTCGCGGACCCTCCGGGTGGGACGACGGCAGTGGCGGCGGTGGTCTTATCTGTTTGCAGCAGCAGCACCACCAAACCCCCTTCCCCTTCACACAGACACACACACACACACGACCACCTACGCCACTAGAAGCGACGGAGGGTCGAACGATTTTCATGTGCACTATTCCCTAGACGCCGATCCGAGCTTTGTATTTATGATTCACGTTGCATACATATACGCGCATATACGTAAAACCGTATATGTGCGAGAACACGCACACACGCACACATTGTAAACGGAATATTATGCGTTCGTTTGATACCGATCCGGAGAGCAGTAAACAACAATTGTGGCAAACGAGACGACCGCGGTTACCAAAGCGCGATCCTGCAGTGCACGTCATACCACGCATATCCCGAAGCGCAGGAGACTATATCCGCGGCCCAGACACGACGGTAAAGCGTGATTGTTCATCATTGCAAAATCATTATTATTAAATGTTACCATAATATCGAATTCAAAACCGGCGAATAATAATAACGCACCGTTGTCGTTTATGTTTAAATAATATTGTTGTCGCGTACGCCTGTGCGCAAATACAGCATAATACTGCGAATGTTTATACGTTATTATGATAATACGAATATTCTACCTTATTATCGGTATTCAATAATCGTATATTGTATTCAACAACATAACAATAACATATGACAGTCGGGATGAAAACGATTTTGGCATGGAGTTTTTGGTGGCTTAATACTTCTCCTCCTTTATAATGTCTTTGTCGTTTAAATTGGTTAATTTACGAAACAGTAACGTACCTAACATACTCTGATTAACTAGCTGTAAATCTTCCTTCAATATCTTATAGATATATACGTCTATATTATTTGTATAATACGTATATAAATATGTTGTTAAATTCTAAAAACTTTATTTTTGAAATTTTATAGTTCAAAAATGAAATCTAAACGTAAATGTTTTCGTTATAGAACTTAAAAAAATATCGTGTAGGTATTTAAAAATATGTCTTATACACAATATTTATACATCTAAATAGTCTGCATGACTGTATCCATATATGATATGTTATCATTTGAATATAGCTAATAATGATGTATGATTTTTTTTAAGTTTCTGAGCTAAAATTCTATTTGACATAACTAGCTGGAACCCAGCTATATGCGTGTAATAGTAGCTGTATATACCGTCTATAAGTATGATTTCGGCGTACCTTTCCTCGTCAATCCTAAGTCACAAACATACAACACAGCGTACCTATCTGTCGAACTAACTTTGTGTTGTTAGCTTTAATATTTAATTGAATTTACCTATGTTATCAAACTTAAAGGAAGCAATACTATCTTACTATCTAGTGTACTTCATGGACTTTCATTGATATTTTAACTTTAAAGTAAGTTGTAATTATAATATAAATAAATATTATAATTTTAAAACACTCACACATAGCGAAATAAAGCAAATTTTAACATAAGTAATCGGTAAACTACTTCATCGGTGAGTTTTACCTTATTACTTTCTCATTTTCGTCATTTTAACATGGTTTTTTTTTATTTGTTAGTCTTTAACAACATATCATAGCCGATAGATAATTCATAAATATCCATTTTCAAGCAGTCTTTAACTATAACGCCATCTCATTGCAATTCCTTCTATCATTCTCAATGTACAATGTACATCTATACATCTACAACTTTTATACATCAGTAGTACTGATTAAAAACTAAAATTATTTGCACTGATTCGATACAAATAATTTTAGTTTTTATTGTTTTTAATTCTTATACATTTTTGATCAAAAACGAATATAGGAAGTGTACATTCATTCGCGTTGTTCGTTACTTTTATTTATTTTTTAGCTTTTACGAGCCATTTAAGCTTGTTGCTTCTAAGATCAATACACCCCATACATTTCGTCCGTAAGCTAAGTGTAAGCTTCCCTTCCAATCTGGTTATAACTCCTTCAGGTCTACATATCCACATCAAGCCATCTTTGCAGTTACCATCTTCGTGGTCTTTTTCGATTTATTTTATTTACCATTGTCATCTTAATAAATAAGCCATTAACTTTCCACGCATGAACTGCTTAAACGAGTTATTTATTTTTTAAGCTATATATTTTAATATAACTACCTAAGTATATTTCACGATACATTTGCTTATTTGATAAAAAAAATTGTAAACCAATATTATATACAATATGATAACGTATAAAACTACTTATAATATTATTTAACCGTATACCTATTTATAGTTTGTATTTTGTACAGTATAATATTATTATGTTTTTAAGAACAAAAAACTGAACGTTAAATCCATAATAAATAATTATACATAAATATTATAGCGAACGTCTAGCTAAACGTAAGCGTAGCTATATATTATTATTACAAAGAACTCATCGGAACGCGGTGGCGTAATATGATCAACGCGGGGGCGATCGTTCTAGTGTTGCAGCTGCTGGCGTTAACAAGAATACGGCGGTGACGGCGGGGTTTAATCTAAAAAGGCGGAAAATGAGAAAATGTACCGAACGTGAGGGTTATGTGCAGCAGCGGTGAAGGGACGAGAATGAGAAAAAAAATGCCCTGTTTTAGGATGCAGAGGGATTATTTCGTCTAGGAAACTACAACAGTAGCGGCGGAGTGGTGGGGGCAACGTCATTTTTTACGGGCTTGACCCCGACCCGTCACACTTGGACTATCAGGGCTTAAACTGTATCCATTACGCGTCACGTCACCGACAGCCTACAAATTTTCTCACGAAAAAAAGTGACCCCGTCGCAATTTCGTTGTCGTTGAACTTGTATTTATATACATATATACTTATAACATATTGTGTAACATTTTTTTTTCTTCTCAATTTTTCACTATTTTTTCCACCTCGCTTTCTCAGGCTCTATAATCGGATAGTTTTTTCAGTCTTCAAAATCGTAGAATATAAGTTTGTCAGCTGTTTTTATCATTATTAAACATTTTTATAGGTCTCTTTCTCGTCCATATCATTATTTTATGTACGATGTGCCTGCGTCTATTTGACGAGATCAGAGAAAAAAGTTTTCGATAACGCCGCGGCCGGAGGAGGTCGTAAATAACCGTTATATAAAGTTATATAATATTATACACGCAATACGTCATAAAGATAACGCGCGTTCCGTTGCGAAAAGGGACGCGACCGTCGACCGCCGTTCGAGAGGAGTAAAAACGACAACAGGGACGTTTTGGAATTATTATTATTACATATTATATTATACGCGAACCGTAACCTCCGCAACGTGTTCTATTATTATAGTATATCGCGTGTCCTCTAGAGCAGCCCTTTTCTACAGTCCTTCGCCTTATAAATCACCAAGCGAAACGATAACATTTATCCTATACTTATATCTGTATATCTGTATACAGTATTATATTATGTATGCATGTGTGTGAGTATAAGCGCCCGAAGTTCAAATTTTGCCAGCGTTATAATAAACGCACGTGTGCCATAATATTATATTATTTTCATAGAGTACTACAATAGCGATATCTAGCCAATAAGAATCCAATGCGTGTAGCTGAATGGCCGCGATATGTGCGCGGGCGAACGCGCGTGGTATATGCAAGGTCGGTACCTATTTATATTTTGTGTCACACAAAACCACCACAATTCAAAAGCTTTCTTTGATATGAGAAGAATAGCGCCAGGAAAACTTATCCCACGTGATTCTAATATTTCAAGAGAAAAAGTACCTACTAATCGTTTTTGAATACTTTTAAAATAGAAAATTGTTCTGCACACTGATCGCTTGGTTCACCAACCCGAATGTTTAAAAACAAAAAAAAAAATAATAATTACAAACTAAACTGTTTTTTATAATAGAGAATCTATAAGTATTATCATTATGACTTATGAAATAATATTTTAATTAAATTAAATGGTTTTATTATTATTATTATATTTTTTTTTTTTTTTGACAAACTGTATTTTTAGTTTATTCAGTTTCTTAATTAAACTTGATTATACCACTATAATGGTTATTTTAAAACATAGTTAATTCATAAGTAATACATAACGGCCAAAATAGCCTAACCCGTTATCATAGTGTTAGGATACTGTGGTTCTACAATAAATTATTCAACTATAATCAGTTAAAGGTAAAGGTAAAGGTCATAACGGCATAATACCCTAATCTACTATCATCGAGTTAAGCCACTATCTGATTCTGAAATTAATTATTAATTACCAATGCGAAAAAAAATTTAATTTTGATGTCGTTTAACAAATATTTTAAGTTTTTGTGTTGAACCAGTCTAATTTTTAAAAATGACATTATTCTAAAGCATATAATATAAGCCAGGAAAATAAATAATAAACATAATATATTAATTCAAAAATACCGTTATACGCGATACCTCGTATATCTCAATATATATTTTCACAGTATACCTCCAGCTATTGAGCTATCTAGGGATAGCATGATTCGGTTTTAGATTTCACACTGTGATCGATAATCTTTGTACAGGAAAACAGGATAAACATTATAGTATAATGACGATTATCATAATATTTATATGTTGCATTTCGGCAGCGTATCGTACAGCATCTCAAAGATAACGATTTCTATCTGCCGTGTGATACTCGCGGCGAATATTATTCAAACACGACGCAAACGGATAGCTTTTGAAATGATTTTTTTTTTTTTGCCCCGTCATAACAGACAGACAGATGACGACGACAACAAGATCAATAGTCTTCGACGACGCGGAAATAAATAAACACGCAGATCGAGTGTTCCTTATTTGCGACATCTGTTTGCAAGCGAGTTCGTAGTAAATAAATAAATATAAATAAATAAATAAATAAAAAACGACTTTCAAAAAATAAACAAATTGACACTACATTGTAAAAAAAATCCTATACGTCAAACCACTACCCAGCTCCCCCTCATCAATGCCCAACCACTGCCGATCACCCACCCTTCGACGACGCCTTTGAATAATTTATAATCGCCGACGCTGAGTAAAACGTTCGGTAAAAAAACCCTTTTAATAAACTGCTTGTGAGGTTAAAACAAAATAAAAATAAAAGGAAAATAGCAACGACAGTTTGACAAAAGAAGCCAGCGCTACGCTGATGGCTGCAGTGTGCAACCGCGACGGTGAGAGAAGAAGCTGTACAAGTTGATAAATGTGCATTTGTCGAGGCCTCGCAGTATAATCAGTATATAGAGTATAATATATATGTATAATAAGGTACCAGCAAAGCGTAGGTTGAAAAAGCTTTTCAGTTGTATCCACTTACCTCCACTGCTCTAGTTGACTTCTATTCTCTGAGTATTCTCATGACTCATATAATAAAAATACAATTTCTTTCTATATAATATACTGTAGCATATTATTATCATAGAATGAATTTGGTGACTTCTAAAAAATACCGCGTATTATATGTATTATATTATTATTCATACAATATATTTATCTTCCGTGGTTTCTTGTAGTGATTTTTTGGAAATTTCATTGATTCTGGCAAATTTTTTTTCAAGTGTAAAGGTATAAGTAGTAGGTACATAAATTTCACAATAAAGACGAACAGTTTATCAACCCGTCAGTTGTGTCAATTAGGAGTTTTAAGTTTAAGTTATTCGTGGTTGAACGTATTGTTTATCTCAGACTAGGAACAATGCCAACTCGTCAAAAAAACAGCAAAGTATGAGAAAAAAAATAAGATCTTCCCTTACAATAATTATATTATTATTACGATTATATTATATTATATATATTATATATTATAATTAATACATATTATATATTGATAATCTGATGAACAGTAGTCATTATTTTTATACTTATATAATTGACATTTTTCAAATTAACTTCAAAGAAAACAGAACAATTTGACAAGTCTTTTAACATTTTAAAAATTAATTAATAAAAATCAATAAATTATATTATTATTTAGAAATATTTCGGTATAACCTGCTGGATGACCTCAGGTAAAAATTGCTAAGTAGTGAAATAGATAAGTTGTTTTAAAGGTCTACCTACAGGACTTCCGGAATCAATATTAACGAAATCAATTGGTCATCGCTTTTTTTTCATTTACCATTTGACATAACTTATTATTATACTGCAACCCGGAACAAAATCTAATTAAAAATTTCATTGAGTACTGCAGCCTGCAGGCATGGGTACTTGACGACGACCACGACTTTTCGAAAATCACGGTTGCTGCGTGATAGTGTCGGACGCAGATATTCTTCTGCTCTCGTTCTCGAGTGTGTCGATGACATTCTTCGGTGATGGCAACGCACTGCAAAATTCGACTGCACTTAAATCCCATCACACATTCTTATACGTCATTTGTTTAAAAACAAAACATTTGATCAGAATAAAAATAAAACTATTACACTATATTCGTATTATGTATGATAGGTGTTTAAAAAAAAATAAACTGATATTATATCATTTATTATTATTCATTATTGTACGTATAGATTTAAAACCCGTTGATGTATTTAATTCTTTGATGAGAGGTCAAAAGAAGTCCAGTCTGCATTTTGTCAATCCTTATTATACTATAGGTATTTGAAAAACTAGATTTTGATTCAAGCAAGTTGAGTTTAAGTTGAAAAGGGTATCAATTTATGGCAAAAAGTGAATTTTAAAAAATATATACAAAGGATTTTCAAACTTTTAAAAACCTTACTGAAAAGTTGTAATTTTCGACCCCATACTTTTCGATAACACTTCAAAGATTTATTTGATAGTTAGTTTTTTAAGTTTTTGGCTTACAAATAATCTTATCACATACGACATATAAGTATATATCGTATAAGTACGTAATATAATAATTATATTAAAACGGATACTGTCATACCGGAAATATCATTTGCGAGATGGTATGTGTATTTTTATCCTTTGGTGGCACTGGAACTAGAGTAACAGACCTTAGATGTTCTTTATATTTTACAGATTTTTTATTAAAAAAAAAAATAAATAAAAAAAATAAATCTAACATGAATAAAAACATTTAATTTAATTAGGGTATTTTAATGAAAGTGTTTTTTTTTCAATTTTGTTAAGTGTTTATAATATAATATTATAATATTATAAATAATATGTTGAACATTTCAACAACTTAATACCCACTGTCTAGAATATATGATAAACTTCTGAATTTTCTATTGCTTTATCATTTTTAATAAAAAAAAAAAATAGTATATTAGTAATCTTTTTTATAATGCAAGTATATTTACTCGTTTTAATATGTCCATTAAAAAATAAAAAACCCACAAATTATTAAAATGTCAAAATTTTTAATATTAATTTTTAAATCTATAAGGAAGTACCAGACTATTTTTTAAGCAGCCCTGAGCATAATTAGATGTCACTAAATGTTTTTGCATTCCCCGTGCTAAATTCTGAAATTATGTCTCTGCACCCTCTCCACTGACGAATTCCATAGAGTACAGACGATTACATAGATGATTATATTATTTGGTTTTCACAATCTGCACTTGTAGCGTATACTATATATACAAATACTGAAACATATATTATGGTTTACGTTGTAGGAAGTGGAGAAGACCCGACGTTTTATTTGCACAATAATATTGAACAACATACGGGTCATTCGCTAGTGGGTAAATAATAAATAATAATATATCCGATTTATGATTTTCTATAACTGTACATGTCCGGTCCAATATTAATGCATACAAACATACGCACAGTGGTGAAATAGGTAACAATGCAATATTAATATTTATATATACTTATAATATTATATTTTATTTTCGTAAAAAGTTTACTAATATAATATAATAATATTATTTTAAGGTGTATACTGTATAATCTTTCAAATAAGGGAAATTAAAAATTAAGTAATTGTTTACACCATTGATCTGAAAATTTCAGATTTCTTTAAATATTTGTACATATTTTTTTAAAACATAGATCGTACTTTGTTTTCCAGATAAACATAAATATTTATTTATTTTTGTTATTATAAATTATCGATCTTTTGAATCGTATGTAAAACTTTTAAATATGTAATATTATTATTTATTTCTTAATGGTTGACTTATTTTTGTAATTGTTAACTATATCTAGCTGTAGTCATGACTTATGAGTCACAACAATATTTTTAAATTAATGAAATAATCTGTTTCAGGTCAAGACAACACACGAGTGAAGCCCTATAATTTAGGTATGTATGTACTCGACTGAGTGCGCGCGCATGTATTATAATATACATATTATACTTATAACCTTACTGTGTGCTAGGTGCTTTATTTAGATGCAAATTTAAATTTAAATCCCGTCAAAAGGGATTAGGGTATAGCTCTGAGCAGTTTCGGATCAAAGGTCCAACGGCACGTGAGAACTCTCACCCTTGGATTACATAACTTTTCGGTAATTTTTTTCGTCCCTATAATCCTTTATATATATATATAAAGATAGAATACTGACCTTCTATTTCGACCTCTTCGCCACCTGTCGACATAGTTCTTTAACAATTTACAGACTTATGGTGAACCGCGATGGTCCACTATTAACACCTTTTGACGCGCCGTTGTAACTTTATATACTCGACAAATTAATATTTCAACGTTGTGTGTGTGTGTGTATATGTGCAAGCAACAATACTCAATTCTTAATCAAACTTATTTTATATAAATAACGCTTTTATATTGATAAAACATTTCAGGACGATTAAACGCCTTTGTACCTATACGTTTGTATGTATAGCATTTGAAACGTGTCGAGTGCATACATAATATAAATAAATTGAAAAACAAACTGTTTTCAAACAATCGAATAAAAGTGCACCACAGGTATACAATACATACAATGCGCTGTGTTAGTATAGTTTTAATCATTTTCTATATGTTTTGAATATTAGTTTATTAATATTAATTTTGAATGAGTTTATTTGCAATTGCAGTGTCTGTTATACAAATGTGCGTTTATGTTTGAGACAGCAAAAAGGGTGTGTCAGAGCTCAATAAAACGCGAACGCCCCTACATCAACGTATTTAGTCACTATATGTAGACATGTAGTACATGTACAATAACATAGCAATATGAAATAAAATGTGACATCAACTTTTCCTAAGTATGTTTTGTAACACTATTATACAAATTTTCGATAGTATATATTTTTTAATTTTATTTATGATTAATTTTGATTTTGAAATAAATCATTTATTTTCAATTGCATTCATATTATTCGACACTTATAATATAAATTCATATAACTCTTATAAGATAATTTTAAATATATTTGTAATATTTATAGTATACAATATTTTACAAAAATCGAGATTGCTAAGCAATTTTTATGACGACATACCAATCAAAACATAAAATTCATTTTATTATGATAAATAATTTTAAAAAAGAAAAGTAAGAGAGTTTAAAATAAAAGTGAGTTTAAATCATAGTTATAATGAACTTGAATAAAAAAAAATTGCTTAGGGTTATTCTTGGTGATTCTATACAAAAGAGTTAGGGCCAAAAGAAACAACAAAAGTAAAATTATAATTTTTGTTGTAATGGTTATTTTTATTCATAATAATAACTGTTTATTTTAAGAACTTCCTCGTTCTTTTTTTATTATTATATCTATTGTTCAAGAATTACAAAAAAAAAAAATCATTATAATAATAAATTTGAGATAATATTTTCACTGGAGGTTGAAACCACAATTGTTTTTTTTTATATAACCAATATGATCACGCATAAAGTATACTCTTATAAAAAATAATGATTGTTTAAAACTATTTTCAAGATATTTAATATAGATTGTACAATTGAACATATTAATAAATGTGAAAAACTGTTGTACCTAACCTAGTATACTAAAAAATTAATCCAATTTAATCCTCTGTTAGGTTAGTACTGAGTTTATACGTCATCATAGGTAATGAAAGTAAAGTTTACTTAAGATAAAATAATCAATGGAAAATGCAAAGCTAGACATTAAGTATAGTTCAGTTTTTACAACTTTTCAACTTAATGAGTTAATTTTCTAATTATCTTAATAAGTTCGCTAATTAATGAATCCAGTCGTGATAGCTTAAGCCAGTTAATTTAAAAAATAATAAGTTACTATGACTTAATTAAGACCAGTTATTTTTGTTAATTAGAATAGCTATCTTTGGATATAATGGACATGAACAACACCTGGGTAAATGAAGTATCAACTTAGTAAATAATATGGATATCTTACTACCTATATAATAGGTACATTCAAACTGTGCTGAGCTGAAGAAGGCTTTTTAAGGCTACTGTCTGAAGACCAAATTGAATAAGTGAATAGGTGAGTACTAAGCAATGAATAATAGTTTTTAATATTAATATTAATACTATTAAGTAAAAAAAAAATATATATGATTATTTGGTTTTTATAATACCCTATGTGCTATTTATACTTATCTACTCACATATTGATATATTATATAAAAATTCGGAATCTTCGCGCCCAGTACGTATACGTTTTATCGTTTTTAGCTCAGTCGTCTACAGTTTTCTATCTCTTGCTATTTCAACATAATAATATTATGATGTATACAGACGTATTCCTAAAATGATTGATTTAAATTTCAATCGTCTGCTGTTTGATGGACAGTGGACATATATGTGTTATACAACTACAGTGTTTATTATTAAGTCGATCATTTGAGAGAAGCATTTGTTTTGTTCATTTAATACGCACACAAATACAACGAAGATTTAAAGACATACTTATAATGATATATACCAGTTACTATTAGTTACTAAATCTAACCGGAAAATCGTCCGAAAACAAATGCCGGAATGGAGGCGAACGATGAGCGGCAATTGCTACGTATTGTACAATTATTATGACGGTGTATTGCACGTAAAAAATTCATAAAATATATTATAAATCGGTCTCGGTAAATACGAAACGTATACAAAAATATATTTTCTAACCCCCGTCCACGTCCCGCGAGGTGATCAACACATGCCTAATAAAATGATCGATCCGCCGCCGTGCGGCACGCGCACAACTATAATACTACGGTTATTATAATAATATTATTTACGAGCCCGAACCGATCTGAAATGTCGATCGATTAGTCGTGACCCCGTCGGCACGCGCGTATTTCGTTATAATAAACATATAACGAAGAGACAAATCGGCAACAAACGGCACCGTGTAAGTCGGCACGCGCGTATACGGACGGGTATCGTGTGCAGCGTAATTCGCGTTATACCACGCCCGAGTGTGTGTGTGTGTGCTTGCAATATTTTCGTATTATTTTTGTCGGTTCGTTCCGGCGACGACGACGAAGGGTAGCGAATGGCACGCGCGTCGAGCGTAACGGACACTACGAGGCGGAGACGGTCTGCTGCAGTCATAATTTACCACGACTACCGGTTTCCTCGGGACTTTTATTCCTCCCCGAAAAGTCGCGGACGCTCACGCCGCTCGTCCGACGATTAAACGGCAATATAATAATATAATACACGCACGAGCGTTCAATATTTATAATTATATACATAACATTATATATATATAGTATCGCAGTAGCAGCAGCGTATATAGCAACCGTATATATAGGTAATAAACGCGATTATAATACGGTGGGTATGCGCGGGGTGTCGACGACTAAACGGCAGCGACGTCAGGGTGAGTAGGAGGCGTGTGAGTGGGGGGGGAAGAATATGACCCCTTTTTTGGGTTTTTTTTTTTTTTTTGAACCCGAGCCGAACGCACGCGGCCGCGCGTCTGCAGCGCCTCGTGATCGCCGTCATCCCTCGCTGTTACGCCCGCAAACTCCCCGAGGACCGTTCCGTCGTCGTACTTGTACCAGACGCGTACTGTACACATAATACACAGTCGCCGCTTTATATTATATAATACATAGAGAGTTTATCCCGTACGTACATATTATATAATATATTATATAGTGGTCGATGATAAATCGTTTCGCCCGCTCGTTTTACACGGTCTGCTGCTACTGCTGCTGGTGCGGCAACTGACGCTACACTGGGGTGTAATGTGTATGTACAGGGTGTTTCACGAAGAATTCCATCTTTAATTTTGAGTTTTTAATTGTGGTTTTATATTTTAAAAAAATATGAGTATTTAAATACTACATACCATATCATTTCGTTTCACTATGAGTTGGAATTTAAAATGTAAGAAACACTATATGCATATAGTAGTCACCAATAAGACTCCATTTTTTGTTGCATGAGAGGAATAGTCTGTTACTTTTATAAAATTCTTGAAACAACTTTCTTATGTTATATATTTTTATTTCACGTATAAGCTCATTAGTAACGATGACTCTCTCTTAATACCTATGTCCTATTTATACCTATTAATACTTTAATTCACATTCAGGCATTCAGCACTCTGATAATTAAACCCGTTGCTTGAATCGCTCTATAATATTACTACAAAAACAATACATAACAGAAATACCTGATTATAGAAATAGTACCAAAAAAAAAAAAAAAAATTAAGGATTATTTCAAAAACTATTGTCTATACGAAACACCCTGTATGTATAATATATGTATATGTATTACACGTGTAATACAGCGTCGATGTATATATTGTAATATTATGTACGCGAGCAATGTGGCTCGGGTGCGTCAAGACGGGAGCGGATTTTTTTGCTCGCCAAAATCTCCTCCCTCGAGATCAGTTATATTATTATTCCGCCCTCTCACCCGCTCCTACACGCATAACAATGTCATTACGCGACCCGCGAACTCTAATAATGGGGACGTGGGCCACATGGTCCTAGTTATGGAGTCATGCGTGTGCGGCTATACTATATGACGCTCGTCATCAATAAAACTTAAAAAACCAATTTATTACAGCTTTTCACGAACGCTTTTCGATCCACAATTTTCCGCGATTTAATATTATTACCGTTATAAAATTTGTAATGTTTTCTAACCTATATGTTTTAATAAATTAGAGATTTGATACTTTTGAATTTTAGTTTAAATATACAAATACAATATGAATTTTAACTATTTTATAAAATTAAATTGGTAACTTTGTGGTAATAAATAATCTCATGAGCCTCTTACACAAACAAGTTAACAACTATTTAGTTGTGTCTTTATTTTCTTGAAAATATGAACAAAAATAACTAGGTAAGATACTTATAATTTTAAATGTAATTAAGTTATTGTAACTGTAACTTGTAACTATAATTAACAAAATTCCAAAGTATCATCTTATTCTTGTATTTTATAACTACAAACTTACACAGCTTTAGTGTAATTTGTAATAACCAGTTACATCAGTAATCGCGAGTAAGTTGCCAATCCATACTTATATATCATAGCGGCACTCATATAATATATATATATATATATATATATCTTATACATGTGTGAAAACACAAAAAATATATAAAAACGTCCATAGAACTATAGGAGCGGGAAAAACTTATTCGCGGCTAATTCAGTAGATTTTTAAATAAAATATTTTATAAAACAAATCTTCTACAAAAAAAAAAACAAATTCTTTAAATGTTTGTTTTGAATTCATTAACATTTATAGCTCAACCACCTGACACAGTGGCCACTGGCCATATACGTCCTAAACATAACCCTATATATTATGAATATACCTATAATATGGTTTTGGTAACTAATCTTCACGTTCAGATTATTTCTGCTGCTGTACGTATCGAAGTCGTGTTTGGGCGTGTATCGTGTTTACCATATTATACATTATGCAGACGCGATGAAAAGGGTCGGATGGATTATATACTATAGGTATACATATAAATATAAGTACCTATAATAACAACAACAACAATAATGTACATACGCATATCAAACGGCATTTAAGAACGATGTTCAGACGACGTGTTCAGGCGGGTAGACATATCACACTATTCTACGACATAATAATACAACGCGTATCTACCCTATACCTCCTACGAATAATTTACAACAGCTGACAACGTGTTGTCGTCCCTATAGGCTATAATGTTATGCTCACTCGGCGAAGTCGACGTGAAATCACTACAGCGCGTATACCTTTATATATACCTACCACACGAATATTATTATATTTCGCTCCTACGATACATGCTATTATACCCTTATGCTGCGTAGGACCTGTGAACAAAACAAATTCTTATACCACTCATCTTGTACGCGAGTTTAACGTGTCATTTCATACACGCGCGTTTACAATAAATACACGAAACATGTAACATGCAAGACGCGTATTGTAAGTAAACTATTATTTTACCTGGGTACGACACATTCCTATATCGATTCTAATTTTTTGTTCACCTCCCCCTGCGTCACTAGATCGAATTGTTTGTGTATAACGTCTATATAGGACATAGGTATATATAATATATTATATATTAATATGTTTACGTATATTTGAAAATAGAAAAAATGTGCAGATAACGAGCGTACGTAAAAATATATTTAAAAAGACGTTACGTTGTCAATTAATTAAATAATGACCGTACATATAATTTAAAACAGAACATTTTTATTACATTTTTATATTGTAATTAAATTAAATTATTCACAAGTATTAATTATGCTTATTTATATTCATTGTAAGCCATTTACGAAACATGAATTTGAACATTGTAGTAATATGTACGATATATATTACATACTGTATAGTATAGGAAAAACGTTCATCATCGTTCACAAATAATAATAAAGAAATAATATGAAAGCTCTGTCTCTTTTCTCCCCACAAAAAAAAACAAAAGTTGTCCTACATACCTTATAATTGAAGTTTTTAGTGCGAAAAATTTGTACTGTATTCATAAATTGAATTTTGATTTAAATAGGTGCTATATTTATATTATATATATATCGCAATTCTCTATCTTACATTATTTTTAAGACATGACTTACGAGTTATGACCATGATTGACCTGAATCTCTATAAACAGTGAAAACTGTATGAAAAATATCGGAGCGGAATGACTCCTCCTACTTGCCATCACAACTGATAAAAAAAGTTTTTATTAGTCGTTCGTGGTTGTATAGTTTAATTTAAAAAAGTTTTCTTTCGGGACTTTCACTAAATAACGTGATACATTTTTTAAATACAACTCAATATTGAACATGCGTGGTAGCCAATAACCTATATAGTTTCGCGTTAATCTCGAAAACAACAGAATTGTAATATTATAATTTAGTAAATTTATCAAAATTACCGTGGTTGAGCTTTAAGTTTTCCGGTGAGAAACGTAACGTAAGACTGCAAATGATACATGTATATGTCGATATTATTGTTGTATTACAATCACCATCAAAGACATTTTCGTTCACTTTGTGCAGATGAAATATCAACACACTCTATCTGCACACGCTTGCGCGATATACACTAAATTTTACGTATGTATATTAAATTAAATACGCTATTATAAACCATTGTATTTTTTAACATTTGTATCTACGCTTTGTCGAGTAGATGCTTTTGCTTTATCTGCAGCGTTTACTCTTGGCATTTATTCATTACAAATGCGTTCTGTAAAACCAATATAAAATATAAAATCGAGTATGTGATATGTATTGTTATGTATGTATACACTTATATGTACAATTATCATGAAAGTTTATGTACCTACCTGTGGTATAGGTTTTTGTATGTATATATAAACGTGGCTCACTAAACATTATATATATGTGTGTGTGTGTGTGTGTGTGTGTGTGTGTGTGTGTGTGTGTGTATGTGTGTTTGTATGATAAACATGTATCCGATTTAAATGAAAACGATTGAGAACACTATATACATAATATATATATGTATGTATAATGCGTTTTTTTTAAATACAAAACACTACACAATAGATGCTAAACTCACCGTGAGAAAAACTTAATGTATATGCATAATGTGCGTATTGATGGACCATTGTAACTATTGTCATGCTGTTTTATTCAAAACAGATAAAAGAAAAAAATAACGATTGTAAATAATATATATAATATTCAAAACAAGGTTTGATTTCGTAGGCACGTTACACCATCAGTATTATTATACGTATAAATATACAGTATACACACCCTCCAAACGAATATAAACAATATAACACTCCATTGCCAAGTTTTTATCAATAATAATATACAGCGGACATTCGAGATTTTTGAAATAAAAAATATTAATTATAACGTCCTTTTTGCATAAAATTTTCTGGCGTTTCACTTACATAGTTTTTAAAAAATGTTTAAACCTGATTCTCGTTTAAATTATAAATGTGTTATTAGTATTATTAAGTTAAATATGGACTTATTTTTTTATCTTTCATTTGTTTGTCGGTTCTATCTAAGTTATCGTGTCAGAAAAGTATAATTATACCTATAATTAGTTGTGTAACTTATTATAATTAGGTAAGCTGTAGATCGTTTTAAAGTAGGTACTTGGCTGGGCATTAGTATATATTCTTTTAAAAATTAACGTTTGAAAACATATTTAAACAGTGTTTTTTGTATAAATAAATAAATACATATATTTGTTTTAAATTTCATGTTTAAAAGACCTGTACTACTGTACATATATATAAATAATAAATGCATAAAGATTCGATATCGTACGCAAATTTTCTTTCGTCGCTGACTTGGCTCTTTATGTAGGTCAAAGTTATCATTACTTGGGAGGATATTTGCTTTTCCGGATAAAACAGTACTGGTTAATTAGTATTTCCATCGTTACAACTATACCCTTTTTTCTAAGCGCTTGGATACTTAAAATAACTACCTACTTTTTTCCACTCTTAAAACAGTTTCTCGTTTATCTTTTTCTCGCCACATCCGGACCCAACCTAGTATGCATACTATTCGACTTCTTTCAACTGCGCAGTACATACTCACAAAATATTATTCTGGCAATTTTAATAGTTTCCTCGCTAATTACTAATAATCATGGGCGCCCGCAGGGTGGCGGGAGGGGCCATGCCCCCCGCTTTTGTTGTCAATGTTTGTATACTCGTACCTATTATAGTATTTTACCTAACCTAACCTAGCATTATATATATATATATATGTGTACACCTTGCTCCCCCCCGGTGAAAATTTCTGTGGGCACCCTTCCTAATAATAGAATTTTATACAATTACTTACATATAGCGTAGTAATCATTTAGATCAATCTTTTATATAATATATTATTTGAGCTGAGAAATTTTTTAAATTTTCAAATTCTGAATAGAACTTTCTGCTATAGAACTAAAAAAATTGAATACGTTTGTATATAAATGAAATTCTAATTTTCAATAAATGGGCTATATAATTGTTAACATTTTATAATCACTGTAATTATGTTACATACTTACCTTTCACAAAAATAAAACTCAGGCTGAAAATTATTATGAATTATAGGTACACCTATTAAAATATTAAAAATAAATAATATATTATACAGGTACGTAAGTATCAACTATAGATTCAAAAAATATGCAATCAGTATATTATCGTCGACCTACTGGGAGATGGATCCTTATACTTTTTGGTTGTGGACTATTTTCATACACATGTAATCTGTATACCTACATACCACCCTGTACCACCATACCAATCGATGGTGATTTACAATACAAATTGTATGCTCTAATCGACTCTGGTCATCGTTCTGTATATAAATGTATAATCATATAAATTATAAAAATAAGATATATGCGTTCGAAAAACCGATGCAAACAACATCGATCCAAAGGATTTATTGTTTTGGTTAAAAAAAATTGTCGTCCCCAAATCTATATAAAAACGTGTAGAGATTAAAAAGGCATTCAATGTTTACAAGTTGGGCGATGAATAATAATAATAATAATAATAATAACAATAATACAAACGGGAAGATAAAAAATCTCTAGTGCGTATAATATATATATTATATATATACAGTATACACAATATACATGGCTGAGCTACTCTTCACTCGCGCGCGCGCTCCCCTCTTCCTTTATAATACGTTAAACGACCATATATAGATCGTACGTGTATAATATTATAATATATATATATATATATGTTTGTGTATATTATGTACGCATAGACCACTCGTTTGAAATTGGATTGTTATACGTACAACAATACATTAAAATATACGCGCGCCTAAGACCGACAATAATCCACGAATGAAATGAGGGGTTGTGCCACGTTTTTGAATCAGATATAATTTGTGTGGTACATTATAATATCATATAGTTTAAAATCAAATCCTAGCACAGTCACTGGGTGTATTATATACATAATATTATTATTTTGGGTTGTTTGTCCGTTCCTGTCCATGTATATAATAGTACCTATGATGACAATAAAATATTATGAATATCGTGGTGTGTCCGAGGGTGTAAGGAGTTGACCAAATGTTTAAATTATACTTTGACTTTAAGTTGGCAAACTTTGTGGTTTTTTATTCATTTTTTACTATTAGCAACTTAATAAACATTGTATTTTTATATAGGATAACTACTTAAATATAATATTGATTTAGTATATACACATGAGTATGTTAAGGGGATTCCACCCGGTGATCATCTGTCTTTATCTAACACAATAGTGACAACATGACTTTAGACGTGTTCTTTACCAAACGTATATCGATTGATTTAATAAAGTGATGAGAATTTAAAAAAAAAGATTTAAATTGTCGTCAAGTCTACTTAAAATCGACTTTCCCACATTTTTGAAACATTCCTTAAATTCCTAAAAAACATCATATTTTAAAAAAGGAAAATTAAAATATTGTTAAATTTAATTTTTAAATAAATTAAACCAAAAAAAAATTGGTATAATATATATCAGTTCAACAAGACAAACAGATTTGGGGCATATAAAAAACATTCTACAGTGTATTTAAATCTCAGCACTAGACGAATCCATGTGAAAATCGCGAAAAAAACTATGAAAATCAAAATCGCGAAAATAAAACGGCTAAAGTAATAATCACAAAATGTTTTAACAACGAAAACATTAATAGCGTTAAGTATAAAATTATTTTATTTAGTAGTTATATTTATTCATTATTGATGTATTTGAGGATTTTTGTGAAAGAACGTAGGTATTACACTAATAATGAAAATGTTTTAGAACCACTTATTTCTTATTTTAAGGATACGTGGATCGATCGTCCAAATAGACGTAAAAGGAGAAACCCCAGATTTCCTATTTCACTATATAACTGCTTTATATTTACTGTACCTGGTTTACTTAGAACAAATGATTATTTTAAAGAGTAGCATAGAGACTTTAATAATTTGTTATTAAATTATTGTTATTTTTATCTTTCACAAAAATAATATAAAAGCTTTTAAAAATGCTGTTTGGAAAAAATCCAACAAAAAACAGTTAAGTAACTTACCTACATAAATATTTAACATTGAATTTCTCACTTAATCTATTCTAAAATCAGACTATTCTTTATTTTCATTTTAATTATTACGGTTTGAAAATTATACTTGTTATTTTATCGCGTATTTTCTTATATTGTTATTACATATTTTAGCATATTTTACTGTTTTATAATATTAAAAAATGCATACAAGTTCTAGCCATACTTTTGATGTATGCTATTATAAAAAATTTAATTGTAAAAGCCCAACATAATAGATTACCCAACGTCATTGCTAGTATTTAGTTGATACATTTAAAATATGAATTATAGTACACAGAATAATATGAAATAATAACATACTTATATAATAATAAAACTATTGAACATTAATGATAATACCCATATTATTACAATAAGTATTAATATAGGTGATATTTCGATGATGTATAACTATATATAATAATAATGTAATTGTTTTTATATTCATATTTTTTTTACTATATAAGTAATATATTATGTTTATTTTCAAAAATGTACGAGCCTTTTTTCATATTATATTATACCTACTCATTATTTTCGTTTCAAAAAACACCCAAGAATCATTCTAAATTTTCAATGTCGAAAAAATGTTTCATAAATGTTACACTGTTAATAAATAGGTCAATTACCTCTACCTTATGTACCTATATATATTTTAAGATTATTTCTCAGAATTTGAGCGGTTGGCTGCACTTAGCAATTTAATATATTTATACAAGTAAATTTCTATTCATATATTTATATATATGGGTGTATTATACATTATAATTTATATTAAAATATACATACAGAATAAATAAAAAAAATAAAATTGTATGCTTTTATCTGAAAATGTAAAATGTATTAACTTTTTTTGATACCAATCAACTATTCTATTAAGTATCTACCTATCGTTGATGTTACTTAAAACTGTTTGTTTGGCAGTCAAACTAATAGCCAACTAACTTGCTTGGTTTATTTTTATTTTTTGGAGGATGTAAGACCTTCTCTTTTATGACCGTTGGGAATAAAGGAATTCCCCTCCTTAAAATGAAGTCTTTTAAACCACTATGTAACAGGTTGTTTAAACACATATCTGAATATTATATTTATATATATAAGCAATATAGACTGGAAAGGTACTCATAGACGTTAAAATTAAAAATATTATATAATATTAACTTTTAATCGGTCATGCCAATCGTACAAGACTTAATCGATACTCACATCACCTTGTTTTATCTCGGCGGTACTAGTTGACTGCATTCGCGCCTATACATTTGTGTCGAAACACAGCTGAGAAAAAAGGTACCTGTTCAACTCTCAACTACTCAATAGATTTATATCATGGAAATTTTAATTTTCTTTGACGCGCGAATGTGTACATTAAAAATACAATAATGTAGCGTATAATTATCATGATTATTTTTGTGACATCACGTTTAAACGGCTCCGTATGTGTTAATATTACAATAGGTATTAGGTATATTATATTCAACATCCATTATCATACTTCATTATGTATAATATATCATTTGGACAAATTTAAATACTTTCTAAATACCCCAAAACATTACTTTTTAGGCACAAAATTTGTTTTATACATCAAAAAACTTAAAAATGAAACTTTTATTTTTGAATTTTTAGGGCATATTATATTAGTATCTTATTTAATTTATAATTCATACGTGTTCCAACTTTTTTTGTAATACATGTTTCTTATATTAATGAGAATGGATAAAATTTTATAAAAATTTTCTATAAGCTACATCACAAAAAATAAATTTAAAGTTTCATTTATTTTGTTTTGTCATATTATTTTTATTACGTAATTATTATGTTTTTACTAATGTACCAGGCAAAAGCCGCAGCGGCTGCGTATTTGTTCTACAAACGACATTATATTATGGACACGGGAAGGTAGTTGTTACGAGTGTAATATAATTATGGACATGTCGTTGTTTCATTTACGACTTGCATCAATCGCGATAACGCCAAATTGCGAAGAAATTTAAACAATAAAAATTTAAGATTAATCGTTTTCATTTAACTTTACGTTAAAAACCACTTTTAAGAACGTTTTTTTATAGTTTTGTAACATTATTACTGTTTAATAAAACAGTAACATAAATAGAACATATTTTGTGAATCTATGACATATGTCATATAATAATATCATTTACCATTAAAATATAACATGACGAAAGACTATATATAGCGCGCTAATGGTCTACACGACAGTGGCGTGCCCGAGAATTTTCAACGGTGGGGGGCGATGATATATGTTATAACTTATAACTTTTAAGTAAAATTACATTTAAATGAACTGCGATGGTGATCCAAAGACAAAATAGCCTATAGATGTGTACATACGTATAAATCGAGTTATCAAAAGTAACGACTAACGAGTTTATAACAACAGCTCTAATATGCTATAACAAGTCGGTTTCTGAAATTCGGCAAAAAAAGTCAATGGGGGGATATAACCTCCCCCCATGGGCACACCACTGCTACACGATTTATAAATAGTATGGATTTAAGTAGTTGATAATTCGCGACAACCGTCCGCCGTTTCGTATAATATTTATTTTGCACTCTTGCCGTGCGTGTGCCCACTGCTCGAGTAACATGACGTATATAGTATCGCAGACGAGGGTGAGAGTTTGCAGCAGATGATCGAGTGGCGCGTATTCGTATATTATAGTCATCGCCGACCGGGCGCTTCGATGACGTGAAAACCCAATCCGCGGTATAATACGGTTGACCGTCGTCGCGCACACGACGAATAATATACGCGCGCTCGTCATACATCATCATATTCCCGGCGGAGTGCTCTCGCGGTCCCCGCTACCACCCTTACCGCACAACCACCCACTACCCGCACTACACCCATCTCTATATACGTATATACACGTACACAATGCTGTGCCCACACGACCATCGCATATACTTTAGATCTCGTGCGATACGTGATAACGCGTATATATTATTATGGACACACGTTATATCGTATGTATACAGTTTAAACGCGCGTACACACATTATATACGCTGCGGCGTGCGTGAGACGGCGGAAATCCCCAACCCCCACCCCTAGAGACCGAAATTACGGCGGCGTCCCGAAGCGCAGATAAGGCGCGCGTGAACAATGCGTATGTATACGCTCGCGCGCACTCCGGATAATACCAATCGACCGGAAGTAAACGCGCGCGCGCGCCGCACCCTTTCCGCACCAGAAGCGATACGGATCGCCGGCCGGCCGATACATATTATTATTATTATTATTATTATGTGATCGACATCTCTCCATTGTCGTCGTGTATGACCACGAACGGATGTCGTCGGTGTTTTCGATTTCGTCCTGCCGCTGTATAATACGTACATGATATAAAATTATAAACGTATACGATGGTAAATCGTAAATGTACATATTATTATATACTTGAGCAGTCGGTCTGACACTTGATTAGGAGGACACCTGGCAATGTAATTTTTAATGGGTCTCGAAGCTATACGTACGAATTTGGAAAATAGATTTAATATGAAGTTATATAATAAGAATAGTTCGAGACAATTTATTACTAATTAATTATTAAAATTTTTAATATATTCATTCTCACTTAGCTTGTGTACACGGAAGTATAAAATCGTACTTAAATGATATGCGAAATAAATCAGACGTTGTTGGTTGGTAATTCAAAAATAATCTGAAATGAGCCCGCGTCCACAATTCATATATGATTTTTATATAGGTGCCTTTTTCCACCTGGCAATAGGTAACCAATATTGAAAAATGTCATAAGTCCTCAGATAGACGGGTTGTCCAGGCCGACACTGTATAATATTCCAGCATACCATGTATGTATTTAGTTACTATACGTACACAAGTATGATAACAACAATTATGGCTGAGATATTAATTTCCTATAATGCCTCCCTCCCTTAAAAAATTTTGAAAATTTCAAAATATGCACTTAAAAAGTAAATACGAAATATTCAAATGTAACTATTTATTTTTGTTGTTTTTTAAATAATACTTTTTCAATAACAAACGAAATTAAGATAAACTTATAAAGAAATATTGCCTAATTATTTCACACTTTCAGTAGTGACGATAGTCGATACAATAATTGAAAAATGTACTAGGTAGTCACTAGTTACTAGTCACTAATGTGTATAGTTATCTTTAAAAAACAAAAAACTATGGTATAACGTATTATATATGACACACGAATTATAGGTATCTAATTTAAATATAAATTGTTCTATTTTAATACTGTTTGCTCCATAGTAGTACGCAGGGGGTAGCAGGGTATATTCAACTGCATACCCTGAACGAATACAGAGCCTCATACATACCAAAGACAATTTTTCAAATTAAAAGTGTTATAGATATTTAATTTATGTTTATAATAATCAATTATGCGAAATATGTTCGTAATTTTTATTTATTTTTACAAGTTGTATGATATAACATTATATACTTGATTCTATTTAAAGTTTTGTTATTTTTATTTTGTACCTATATATTTGAGTTATAAGTAAAAATGTTTTAATTAAAAAAACAGTAAGATATTTCAATATTTATGTAAGACTTATATATTTTACCAGAATTGTACATACTTTAAATAAGTTTCAGGGGGTGCCAGTCAAGGCCGGATACAGTGGTCCTTAACGGAAAGGAATTTCGCCCATCGTCCCCCTCTGTATTCGCCTTCTGCATACCCTGGAAAAGAGGCCTGCGCACGCCTATGGTTTGCCATGTTGTACCTAATACAGTAGGTAAAACCTATAATTTTGCAATAATAAATCCTGCGTAATTAAAGTAACATGACATTTACTCACTCGCTATTTCAGTAATTCACTTGCAGAGTTGCAGCCATACCAAAATCCTACTATAAGTTCGCTCATCTGCACTTTCAGCTTGCCCTCGAACATAAAGTTGACCATAGTGATAGAATGTTCTAGTGAGATATCGAGACTTTTTTTGGTGAGCCGCGGCTGGTAATTGACAACGATTTATTTGGTTCGTACAATTAATAATTAAAGACCTTTGTACTAATGGCTGTAGAAAAAAATGTATTAAATAATATTTATGCTGAAATCATTATCGACATTATTAAAAATAAAATTCAATAGATAAATAGATAATATGTACATTTTTTTTTTTAACTTTAAAAGCTGCTCTGCACTAATTATTTTTTTAAGTAGTTATACTAATTTGAGGACAACATGCTCTATAAGACTTAGAGACTTGTGCATTTATATCCTAAAGAATCACTAAATACACGGAGGACGAAAAATTTAAGGTCCGTTAAAACAGCTGGTGATTGGTTTCATAACCCGATTTTTTTCATTCACTTGGTGCCATATTGAAGTTGACGACCATACAAGAGGCCTATACTTCTGTCGATGCTCGCTGACAATTTTACTCTCTGACGAGTAAAATCACTTCGTGTAATCAATACGGCGAATAGGGTAGCAGACTAGAGTTACCTATAAGATGCCAACGACTAGTGATGGCTACAGCAGATTAACTGTAGCCGAAAATTGGAGAAGGCTCAGGATTTCTACACTGTTGAAATTAATATGTCTGTAAATACTACTTTGTCGGTTGTTCATAAAATTTACAACATAATATAATTTGCTGAGATCATGAAAATATAACTATGTAATAGCGATAACGAGTAATAGGTATTCCGCGTATCCAATTAGCCTCTGAACGGAGACGGTACATCAGCACAATATATTAGCATTGTTGAAATAATTGAAGACTATAACTATTTTATTTATTAATTTGTTCGAATTTATTACATGTTGAAAATGTATTAGTTTTTTTCATAAATACAATTTAAACAAGATGTGTATGCCAATGAGCCACTGTATGGGAGATAAAACAATTTTCTAGCAAATAACAATTATTTGTATACTTATGTACCTAGTTATAGTTATTGTAAGTAATTAATAAGACATTCTCTGATTTACGTCAGGCTTATTACAATTGGATTCACGAAAACATCGCCAATGCAACGGTGGAATCGGAAATCTGAAAATAAAATTATTAATACAAAAACTATAACGACAGCTCTATCTACCGACAAACGTTAACAGTAAGTATGCATATTATGCTATCTCGCCCTCGTTTATTCGGTTTGGTAATAACTAATAACAGAACAGTAGAAACTACACTATAATAATATTATAACATTATTTCTTATTAACTTACTATTATTACAATGTACCTATTGTACCTATAATTTGCCGTTTGGCGTTAAATAAATAAAATAAATAAAAATAAATAACACAGTATGATTCCTTTTAAAGGTAACACTAAATAATTATTCTGTCCAGTGACATCAGATTGATATGCGGTTTTCGGGAGGAGATAGGGAATGCCTAAATACACATTTCTTGATGATTTTTACATTTTTAGGTATTTTGCGCGTGCGCATGTGCAATGCAACTTGCATTTTTTAAATGGCAACAGTTGTTTTGAATATCAAATTCAGATAGATCGAATTTTTTTGAATCAATTTGGTCCTTTTTACCGTAGCCCTAAAACCTAAATTGACCAAATGACAACGCGGTAAAGTTTAATCAAAACAATTTAATTTTTCAACAAACAACCTAGAATTTTATGAACTGTCATGTAATTTTGAGTATTTTTTTTGTATTTATAGGTTACCTATTAAATCATTTAAATTTAATATAGTGTTTTCATAAATCATAATGATTAGAATTGTCAATTGATATGATGGCAAAAGCTGATGTGAACATTATTGTGACTTTCTGGAAAACGAGTTTAAAGGTTTAGGATGACATTAAAAATACAATTTTCAATGAAATGTATGGAATGTTTTATGAATATATTCCATATTATATTATAAATTCAATTATTAAGTCAAAATACCAAAATCAGTTTTCCAAAAGTTTTTAAGTCAAAAATATAAACATATAATTTTTTGCCAACACATATTTTTTTTTAATTATCAACATATCAATTTGATAAAAATTAAAAAAGTAACTTTTTAAAATCATAATGTTACAAAGTAACATTGTAAAACAATTTTTAAATAAAAAAACATAATACCAACAATGTATAACATTAAAATTGTCTAATAATAACATAATACAAACATTGACATATCAAGGTTTGTCATTATGTGATTTTTAAAAATATGACATACCAATTATATTAAAGACATGTCAATTTTTGACCTCATGGCTCACAGTGCTCACACATATGATTAAAAATTACATATCAGGTTTGGTACTTGCACATAGATGATGTTATATGTATAATAATTGGCTGCTAGTTCCAACATATTGTTTTCATTCAGTTATCCAGATTCATTGATAGGCTATCTACCAAAGCTCCAAAATATGTTGCTGAATAGTCCTTCACAATTTTATTTTTCACATAGCCTCAATATACCTCAAGCACTGTTTTCAAACCTTTTTTAATAGAAGTTGTTAAAGCCAAATTGTATGTAAGTTAAAATTACTACTTTTTTTCTTAAATCATAATTTTTCTTTTCAAAAGAATATTTATTATCTTTATTTTTTAGATTGTTATGCCATTGCCATATTGACCAATGACCATATTATATAAACTCACATAATATATTTATAATTTTTATTGGTTAGATTGGTGGCTATATAAATAAGATGAATAGTAGTTAAATTATTTATTTATTCATTTATTTTTTCGATAGAAGCAGGCAATGATTTTTTTTGTCTAATTTAATTTCTAGACTAGAAGATCAAATGCATAAGAACTAAATTCTTTATTTATAATTATAAATTAGGTATACATTCATCAACTGACTAGGTGTCTAGGTATAATTATACTATTATATTACCATAAGTTAGGTATAACTTACAACTTAAAACATTTTTGAACACTATCTACACAAAAAAAATTTAAAGTATAAATTAAAAGTTAAATTTAAAGATAATATTATGAACTATGAAGGAACTATGTTTAGGTTAAGTTTTAGTAGATTTTAAACATGATTAAAGATATATATATATACATATTATATAATCATGATTTTAGATTAAAAAATAATATATTTATTAGAATTTGATAACTTATTAATTATGATAAGGAAATAAATTACTTTCCATTTTTTTATTTTTTACTTTCAAATTATACAAATTCTAAAATCTAAAAAAGACATAATTTAGATATTTATATATTTATATTTCTGTAAGTGTTTAACTATATTATTTGAATAATTACTAATTACTAATATATATATATATATATAAATAATACAATTTTTTGATTATTATTAAATGGTACCTAACTTACATTAATTTTTATTTTGTATTTATCAATTTATCAATTATTATATTAATGATATTGCTTGATATAAATAAATTGTTTATTGTTCAAAACATTTAAGTATTTATTTTGTCATTGATTTAAAAATGAAAATCAATTATATATCAATATTATAAGGTTAACCTCCTAGTTCCCACCTAAAATATGAATTAGTATTTATTGTTTCAGCCCAGAATATCAAAAATCCATAAATATGTCAATTTGATAAAACCTGAAATAAAATAAAATAACTAGTAAAAACATAACAAATTATAAGAAAATAGATAAATGATCTATTTCACTGACTATAAGATCTTAAAAAGTATAGGAAAATTTATCTGTACATTCATGTTTGAAAAAATATTATAAAACTTGAAAATGCTACCAGACACCAGTTAAATTATAATAATATAGGTAAGCGTTTTTCCATATTATATGTATAAAATCTAATTATAATTAAGTATAAAAATAAATTATCATTATCATATGACATAATACAAATAGTGTATTAATAGGTATCATTGTATCAGTGGCGTAGCCAGGATTTTTTTTAGGGGGGTGTTTTTTTTTTGTAATAAAATGTAACTTGTGAATGATTTCATATTCCCTACAATGTAATCATAAATTGTTTTAATAAATTATACCTAATACGAGTTTAACTTCCAAATACTTATTTTAAATAAAATGTTTTACTTTTTCATAAATAGTTATAAATTATAATATAAACATTAACAATAGTGTTTAAATTTGCTAATGCAGTGACTCTCTCTGGCCATATTTTCTATAACTTCTTCAACAGATACTTCTGTCACGGTAAATATTCAGTAATGTTAACCCGTTAAGTCAATTTTCACTTTTTGACTATTGTATTGGTTCCTCAGATATGTTTTCAATCACCTAAGTGTCAAAATCTAGTCTCTAATCTCACTAGTTGCAGTAGTAACTGGTAAAGAAGTTAAAATAATTAAAAATCTGTATATTGAAGGATAGAAGTTTTCATTAATTCAGCTTTAGTAATAAGTAGTTACAGCATTTTTTAAAGGTTTTGTTTTTTTTTTGTTCTTTTCATAATGCAAATTCCTCCAAAGCCGAATAGTCATTAACTTCAATGTCTAATATGTGGGTTTTCAAAAATACTTTGAAACAATCATCAATATTTTCTTTATTTTTTATTGACCTATTCCTATATTATAAACATTATATTTTTGATATAAATATGTCCAAGGGGGGGGGGGTGTTTAACATCCTAAACACCCCCTCTAGCTATGCCACTGCATTATGTACTACTCAAACAAACATTTATTGACTATTTGGGTCTAGTTATGTGTAGTTTGTTACCTTTTAATAGTAAAAAGAGTATTTTTATTACTAAAAAATATGATAGCACAAAAAAACTAGAGGTACCACTGTAAGTTTTACACTTTAAAAAAATGTATTGTAACATGGTTGTTAAATTAAATAGGTATACATATAGAATATTTTATTAATAGGTACCTATTGGCTATTATTAATGATAGCTGTGTATATAATTTGTTAGTATAAGAAATTAGAAACTTTAAGAGGTACTCATTTAAATATCTGCATAATTACTTTTTAAGTACAGTAGAATTCCTTTAGTCTGTCACCATCCGGTTGATCCGACCATACTATTATTTAATATTAATACTTCAATAATACATTTGGATTTTTCGATTTATAGGAGATATATAAAATTAATCACCAGTTTGCAGTCATGAAAAAGACTTAAAACAAAAAAGGATCCAAAAAAAATAATTTTTTATTACCTATGTATATATTCAATACACATACTTATAAAATACCTACTCAATTTTTTAATATTACGTGTTATGTAAGTACAGTTTTTCTGTATATTCTAATAATCTGACCTTTTCTACATTACGACCATAACCCCAATCCTAAGAATGATAGTTTTTGGGATGAGGGGAGGGTTAATTTCATATTTAAATATAACATGTAGGAGGCTATAATACACACTCTTCATTATATATAGTTAACAATCAACATAATATATTAGTACTTAGTAGGTAGGTGTATGGTTCTATTTAATATTATTAAAATTTGAGTCATTCAATCATATAGTACCTATCTTATTATATTTTTTGCATTTTTTATTGAAATTATATTTACAATGTTAGACGTAAGTACCTAATAGATACTTAAGATACTGTGTTAGTGTTCTGTGCTACTGTATTACAACACTGGTATTACTGTATAAACTATAAGTTTAATATTAGCTTGATATAAAAAAATAATTAGTGAAAAATAAAGTATTCATAAACACTACAACATTTACAACTTCTACTAAGAAAAAAAACAGAAACATCGTAAATAATTATTCTAATTACTTAAACAGTTCTCAGTTCTGTTAATAGTCTTATTCATAGGCCGAATCCATGTCCTGCACTCGGCAGTCTCTAATGGCTTAAAAGTTAAAAGTTAAAATTGTCTCATTAACTTACGACCTGATAACGTTATCATTAAATTTTAAATTTTATTCTGAACGAAATCATAAGCCTATTTGTTATAAGTTGTATCACAGAATCACAGATATATAAAAATACATTTGTATTTTTTTTTATGTATTTTTATATATATGTGCACAAAATAAACAAGAACTGCTGACCGTGCTCTGCTGTGTGATAACATAGTGGAGGCCCGGCCGAGAAGTTACGATCGAATTACTGGAGGCTCTGCCTTGAAGTTGGTACCGGTTTTGTTTTACAATAAACAACATGTATAGTAATATTTTATATTACAATAACAAAAAAAAAATAGGCTATACAATATACATACTATAGCCGTGCCAGCTGCACTCAAGGTCACCCATTTATTTAACACCCAATGATAGAGAATGTCGTATCCCAGGCGGCACTTGGAGGCATCCAAGTCACCCATTTATTTAACATGGAAAGTAAGGGAATGTCGTACCCTGGTTGTGTGTATTGTTTTTTTTATTTTTTATCACTTCACATTTTAAAAAACAAAATTGATTTCAATCAACAATCTTCAACGTTATAAGTAATTTTATAGTTATTTTGAAAGGTCAAAAATATTCAAATACTTAAAATAATTATTATTTTTAATTATTCAATAATTCAAAATATAAACAAATTCTTAATACAAATGAAAAAACAGCAAAATAAAAGAAATGTTTACAAAACCCCAGGTTTTTATAACTACCTACTATTTGTTTATGATATTTTTATAAATTAGAAAGAAACTTAATATTTTAATTTTTTAACCATTTATAGTTTGAAATAGTCATAAGAACATTTATATAGATAAATATACATTTTTTATAGCTTCCAATATCTAAATTAATATATCGCGTAGGTATAAATATTTTAAATTAAAAAAAAAAATAGTTAATAATTTTTTACAAATAAGGTGGTTTTTTTTAGATTTTTTAATGTTTTTCAATTTTGTTTTAAGTAAAGCCTATCCCAAATCTATAATCTATCTACCTCGGCTTATTCATTAATAAATTAATTATGTAATCTAGATATCTTAAATCGTTGCATACTGGTGGCCGGGTATTTACTGGCGCCTGGCGATCAACTTAAGTTGATTGTAATATCAATTAAGCGATACTGAATACAGCATCAAATAATATTCGATTTCGATTGTTTGCAATATTAGGATAAACTATCGATTATTCATACTTTAATCGAATATTCATTTCTTTGATCTTTCATTCTTTGTAATAATAATTGTTATAATTATTATTGTAATCATGAATAGATTTTATGCAATAGAATTTGAATAAACCAAATATTAAGAAATATTTTTGTGTTGGAAAAGTTTAGTATTTGGAATATGAATAATATTATTTGGCATTGCGAACACTATCGAATGAATATCACTTAGTAAGTTGTAATGTAGCCACGATTTAAAATATATTAAATCGTGAATGTAGCTACCGGACTATCGAATAATTCGATTGTGGCTGTAGATAATAATTAAATAATGTACCAAGATCATTTAACTTTATGGGTTTAAGCACGGAATGTTGGAATATATACAATTTAAAAATTCTATTCTATGATATAAACTTAAATCAAGTATATATATTATTTATGATCAAAGGATTTAACAAAAATTTTTAAAATTATACAAGAAAAATGAAATATGCAAATTGTCATATCGTCATCAACAAGTGTGAAATTCAATATTTCACAATTCACAATAATTAGAAAAAAAATGAAAATCTAGTACGCATTCAGTTACGACTACCGCGAGCCTTAGACGGTCATTTACAATTATTTTATAACCACTTTCTATTGGAATGCTGGTTTAAACGTTTTCAGTCTAGAAATTAATACTGAATAATAAGTAATAGATTAAATGTATAAATTAAAAAATAGAACTGAGCTTTCTATTGTTTTAATTCTTTATTATTGTTAACAAATTAGAAAATGGTAATTGGTAATAAATTACTACTACCCTACATAACGTAACGGTAATGACCTCGAAAACGTCTAGCCAGCAGTGCTCCTACAAAAAAGTGATCAACGTAAAACACGTTTTCGCCACCACAACAACATTGATAACGCATTGATATATTATCACAGAACAATACAAGACAATGATTATTATTAACCATTATCCAATATTACAGGCATGATATGCATTTCTAAAAGCACGGCGAAATGTATTGTTATTTATAATAATGACTACTATCGAAAATGATCCATTTAAATCGTGATATGTTTACATCCAAGTGGGCAGTGGCACTATCACGGACTAAGATATTATTATTATTATATTATCTTAGTCCGTGGGCACAATCTATTTTGTTTTGATAAAATCTGCATAAACACCAATATCATAAATTCAAACATTGGTTGTTAGTTGGTCACATTCACCAACATTTTTTTTTTTTTTTTTCATCATAATTCATAATTCTTATTATTGCATTAAGATGATTGAGGAGTCATCCGAATTAATTTAGTCCTGAGCCCGTGAAACGTTGGGACAGCTCTGAAGCCATCCAGTGTTTTATAGTCTAGTAGCGTCCGAATTATGATTTCAGTCAATCGCCACTGAGATTTTTTTTAAATAGGGGAGGGACTGGGTGCTGGATAGTGATCGGTGGGGGAGTACCCTAAGAATTGTAAATGTATTATGATACTTAATAGTTAGTCAATACTGATCTGAATATTATAATCAGTTGTATTAAATTAGTGTACATCAATTATATCAATATTAATATTAGCCCCCCCCCAATTTTTACTCTATAGTGTTAGGTGGGTCCTAAATCTGGTTATGAAAAATGTTCAGTTCACCATAATACTGTTTCATAGATAAATTATAACTAAGTTAGTTTATCTCTGTATATAAAAATGAATCCCTGTTTCCCTTGGTCACGACATCACGTGTGGCTGGACTTTTTTGTTGTGTTCGTAAATTATCAGGAGAAGGTTCTTATGTAAGAAAAAATTAAAAAAGTTGCATGAGGAATTAAAAAAAAAATTTTAAAACACCTATCGATTATTAATTTATTTTCGGTAACCATGGTAACAATTTTTTATTAAAATTAAAAAATACTGATTATTATTATTTTATTTCGGTAACCATGGTAACAATTTTTTTATTATTATTATTGATGTGTTATCATCTTTACTCGCCACCTACTTAAAAAAGAATGTATGTAAAAAATGGGTCTAAAGTGAATTGTTATAAATTCGATGTTACGAAATAGTGTAACGGAAGTTGCGCAATCGCTTGCTTGGCTGACAATAATATAATAATGTTGTTTACAAATCAATATAGAGCGTCAGATACAAACGCTGAGACATAGTTTTTATTTTCTCCGTTTTTACACTATTTTTCACTGATGATTCGCTCCTATTGGTCGTAGCGTAATGTTATACAGCTTAAAGTAAAGAGGTTAGGTTAGGTTAGCTTGAAGCCTTCCTCGGCAAATGAACTATCCAACACAAAAAAAAAAATTTTCATTTCATATCACTAGTTCCTGACACAATAAGATGGTACATTGAATGTAAATTTGACAGCGTAGAAATGAAGAAAGATGGGTATTATTTAATGACTAATGAACTTAAATCAACTATTATAATATCAGCAGATAACTTTCAATTTTATTTACTTTTAATTGAATACAATATTATGTTTTCATGTAGTACATTCATAGTTGAATAATTAATTATGATATAATGTTAGTTGAAAGCACGGTCTTAGAAGATAAGGTCGGGACTCTTTGCTTATCATTGTGTCCACTTAGAGAGGACATTTTAGTATTTATTTAATCCGCTATTTTCATAGCGCCTCTGTTCCAACTTTCTGAATTTTACTATTTACTATTTACCAACTTACCATCGTTAATGCCTAATTAAGTAGCAGCATGAATGCAGGGTGTCAGGGTGGAGAAAATGTGACAAATTTTGAAGAAAAATTGGGATAACTGTACCCAGTCCGGTTACCAAGACACAAATTAATAGTCAACTATAAGTAGTAAGTAAGTTCACAAATAATTAATAAATAATAAATTGATGATAATGATTTACTTTAATAATTAAGCATATTATATATTATTTTATAATTTAAGTATTTACACTTTACAGACATACAGTATAAGTTATAAGTTATGTAGAATATAACTTTGCAATTTTTTTTTTATTACGATTCAATTTTTTATTCTTATGATTTTCTTGTTGGGAAAACTGTCTCATTCTCATACGTATATAATATACAACTACAAAAGAAATAATATCTGTGGCATGTATAGAACATGGGAAACTTAATTTGTGTTCACTCAATATCTCTTCTAAAATCAAATCAAAAACATATCTTCTAAGACCGTGGTTGAAAGTCATAAAATATACAATGTGTTCAAGGAGAAAGTGACTGGCCGCCGTCATACAAAAGTATATTTAAAACTATAAAGAAATAACCTTTAAAATAACCAATAAACAATTTAAATATTCTCTAAAACAAATAAAAATTATTCAGTGTAGTTCTTTAAGTTGTCCGGTTACATGCTGGAGGTTTTGATCAGACCCAAAAAAAGCCAATTCAGTTAATGAAATGAATTTCATATTAAACTTCAAGTCATATACTCAGAAAAATGGAAGTTTGCTTCAACAACAATTTTTGAACATCTGAAAACATAGTTATTAATTTTAGTAATCATCATTAATATAAACATGTTACCCGCCATGAAACCATCGGCGATCAAAGTTATGGGTTAATTATTAACTTTTTTATGGAATTACAATAATCTATTAAAAAAGTGCAGTGGCGTGTTGGGAATAATTACGATTTGTTCGATGTAATAATCATAATTTAATGTATATATATTATATATCACAACAAAAACCCTTAGTAAACTAAATGTAAAAATGGCTAAGTAAAAAAAAATATCAGGTCTTTAAGCACTATACATAAAGATGTGATATCATGAATAAATGTTAAGTATATTGAATTTTAAGTACCTAAACTTATTTTGTTTCAACAATTTATTTACTTGACAAAGAATTATTTAGAATAGTATCTATATAATTATATAAATATAAATAATAATAACTAATAAGTTATATTTTAATAGTCCTTCGTTATTTAATTATTTTGTTTCTTTTAAGAAATTCCTCGCCAAGTAAATAAATTATTGATACAAAATAAGTCTACTTAAATTCAATACACAATTAATTTATTCATGATATCACATCTTTATAGTGCTTAAAGATCTAATATTATTTTTAAACTTAGCCATTTTTACACATAGCTTACGAAGGGGTTTTATTGTGATATCACTCATTTTTATCATCAATGCAAATAATAATTATAATAATAATGCAACAACTATACTTTCAACTATTTTTATTATCTATGGCAATGATAACGCTAGAAACGACTGACGTGATTCTGAATTTAATATAAATTTTCATTAAAAAGTTAGCACTTTTTCATTTATAACTTAATTTCTAAAATATGTATGATTTTGACAAAAGCACACTATACACAATACTCCTGATACTTTGGAGTTTACAAGAAGTATTAACTACTACATCAATTATGATGTATTTAAAAATTAGTCATGTCGTATATATTTGTCTGTATTTTACACAGTTTAAATGGGCAACTACTACTTCGATATACTATACATACCTACACCGTTGTGCAGTTATTTTTTTTTACTCAGCTTGCACCACGATCATAGTGCTGGATATATATACTTCAAATATAATATTATAACAAATTTGGAATAACACGGAAAAATATATTAGGCTTACCGAAAAACCATATAGTTAGATCGCTTAAATTTTTTGCCTGTATTTTTCTATTTTTTACTAAGTTTCATACGAATACTAAAGGTTTCATAGAAATATACAACGTATATTATCTTAATGTATTTCCAAGAAACAATAAGCATTTTTAGGCTTATTAGTTATTAATGATTTTTTTTTTAAAGACATTTGTTACAAGATAATTTTTATTTTGTAATGGATCTTAATTTTATTTTCTACTATAATATTATCTATTAAGTATCACAACAATTTCAACTATTTTTGGAGTAAAATTTATTTACATTTTTTTATATTTTGAACTAATAACTTTTATAACTTAGTATCTAATGTGATTGAAAAAACTTTCACGTGGACAGAATTAACTCAGAATATACATTTTAATCTATAAAAGAATTTGAAATATTTTTGAAGAGGGAATTTAAGGTATGATGATAATTTATAAATGATTTATATACCTTGCATCAGTGGATCTTAAACTACTGTCTACAAAGGTTTTATCAGTGGTTCTGACCTGGATATATATGAGATATTTTGTAAAAAAAAAGGTATTTGAAAGTTTTGTTAAGGGGTTCTGAAATTTCTAAATCTTTCATCAGTGGTCATGGTTTGGACATTAATTTTATATATTATTGGTCATTTATTTTGTATCTGGTATCAAATAAAGATTATTATTATTATGTTCTATACAAGTTTAAGAACCACTGTCCTATATAATATAAATATAGAATTTCAATCTTACCTACCTTTGATTATTCCAACGAATTAAATTAGTGCTTAGATCTGTACGGTTTATAATCAGTTCATGCAATCCTAATGCAGCATGAGCAACTTACAATACAGAAAATAAAAACATTACAATTTTCAAAATTTAAGTTATAAACATGTTTGTTATTAAAATAAATTATTATTTATATCATTAATTATTATTATTTTATTAATACTTATAAGTTAGTTAATTATAGTCTTAACTATAAATAATATTCAATTACATGTGCAGCAATCATCCCAACACTCAATTCAAGTAAATGTTTATTACGATTACCATCATATAATTATAATCAGTAACATCTTCCCATAATTCATCACCATCATCTTCTACCACAGGTATATTTTCAATAGACCCTGAACTTTCGGTTAGCAATTGTTCAACAAATTGTGTTATAGATATCATCAACATCACCAATATTATCTACAAACTTAAACATGGGTAGGTATTTTAAAATTTAAATTTAAGTACTAGTGCCAAATATTAAAATATATTACTTTTTTTACTAGAAATTCAGGAAATCCCATTTCTGTTAGTTCTTGCGCAAGTTTTATTTTTTTTGTTAAACATTGTTTTTGAATAGTTTTGTTTTCAGTTGTTTCACTTGTCTCCATTTTCAATAGAATTTAGATTACCTATAAGTCGAAAATGATGAGATTATTTGTTACGAAATTTGAAATCGTATTTCAAACACTAACAAAAACTACTTGCATAAGCGTAGAAATTTCGAAGTATTTGGTTCTTATCAAAGTAATAAAATATAAAATACTGGAACCTCTGGAATCGCCGAACCACAGCAATAACACAAACGAATATTATTACTTATTACTGTTATTTGATAGTAGATATTAATAAATCATCACCACAGAATAACTTAAAATACTTAAAAGTTAAAACATTAATATTAATATTTTTAGTATTAATTAATTAATACTTTAAGAGGACGCCGAAAGTGAAACGTATACAACGGCCGATAGAACGCGCTGTTAAGTATTTTCGCTATCTGCAATCGAGCGAGCCATGCCCACTACTTGAAGTCGGCAGCTGGTGTCTGGCAGACGACCGAGCGGTGAGTGTCTGAGCTTATTCGAGAGCGACGTTTATTAGTAAATTATTACAATTACAATTCACTTCTTCCGCCCAAAACATACAATAAGCCATGTAATACAACAACTGACATACCTATTTAAAATAAAATGTCTAATTAATATCAAATAATAAAAATTCATAGAAATAATTTATTAAGTCACCAGGATTTGTACAGCAGACATGCATGTCAACAATAGAAGTCCAATGTTTAGTTTTTGGATTATAAACTTCCACACTTTTATGATACCATTGTCCATCATGCCCTCCAATGACATATATTTGACCATTTAAAACTCCTACTCCAGGACTAGTATGACATATAGACATTTCAACTATTGATGTCCATCCATTCAAATGCTGCCTTGATACTCCACTAAACCCTCCTATCTATACAACCAAATTACATTAAATATATTAAAATCTAAAGATTTTAAGTATTATTAACTAAAATATTAAATTACCGCATATAAAAAATTATCAAGTACTCCAACACCGACATTAGCTCTACTAGTAGACATACTAGATACCATTTTCAATTCCTTAGTATGGACATCAAAAGCTTCTACTTCATTTAACTCATGATTACCATTAAATCCATCAACCTTACATAATATATAGTATATTTAAAATATAAAAACTTTATATTATATAAAATAATAGGTAGGTACATTGATATAACTTACAGCATATATCCAATAATTCAAAATAGCAACTCCTAATTGACTCCGTTGATAATACATGGATTTAGTTTCAACCCAAGAAAGTGGATGTAAAGACAAGTCTAGCCTAAAAACTGACTTGAAAGTACACAAACTACTAAAAGCATAATATACAAAATGACCATCCTGTACAACTAAACTCATTTTATTATCATATCCACTTATTTTTGGTCTAATATTCCATTAACAGGTACAAAGATCATACCATTCTGTAAAACACTCTGGCATTGTTAAAGACCAACCAAAAACTAGAATTACCAGTTGGAATTAAATGAATAAAATATTAATAAAGTAAAATATATCATAATAAAAGAATCGTACTTGTTGCTCGAAGGTAGCTTTACGCAAAATATGTTCACTCAATATCTTGTTTATTACAGTATATTCATCTCAAAATATTAAAATAAAATGAATTCAAAATAATTGCATGTAAAAATAATAACACATAGTGACTTCTCAGTAATTCCTTTTATAATCAAATGTTTTTTGATGCTAATGGCAAATTTATATATTTCAATAAATTAGCCAAAAGATATTTTTTATCACTCCATTCATGATTTACACATTTTATAAAACTTGTAACTATCTAAAAATACAAATAAACACAATTAAAATAAAATAGAAAAAAGTTGCTTGTATATTGTATGTTATCTTAGAACTTAGCCTTTTTGCAAACATCCCATGCTGTTTGCATAAAATGTAATCCATTTATTGTTTTTCTATAAGAACTGTCTTTAGCCTAATATTGCAAAGATCAATGATAGCTTTTGAAAATTTTTCGTGTTTGTAATATATTTTTTTATATGTAAATAACGATAAACTGATAATATAGAATTGAGTCCTAATTAGAAAATCTTAATATTTAAATTTTTCCAAGGATGTCAGCACATTATTAATATTAATTTTTTTATTTATAGGTAAACCATAAATATAATAGAAATTGATATTTATTAATATTTGACATAATATTAGTATTATACTGGATTTATTATTTGAATTAAAGAAATATGTTTTATAGATATTTAGTTTTTTGAGACAATACTTACATAAAATAAATATTATGTTTATCGAATTAAAGAATAATTCCTTAAATTTCTCTTTCTGTGTTTTGTGTGTGGTGTGTCTAATTGGTTTAAGATTTACTACTGGATTAATTAATTTAGCATGTTGTCAATTGATGTCACTAGCAGTTTCTGTTACTGATTTTTAGTATTTATTTGTAGCTACTTTATATTATATAAAAAAATAGTAATAATTCAATTGATTAACTCTTTGTAAAAAAAAACTAAATTATCAAACATCCTATGGTTAAAATATATTAGATCATATTAATAATTAACAGTGGAAAAGCCAAATAATATAAGTTATACTATTATAGATAAAAATATTTTAATTGTTAACGACAACACAGACATAATATTTAATACATATATTTTCTTTCTAAGACTTAAGCTAACTTTAATGTTAAAAATGTAAGCAAAAAATTAACACTCCTTAAATTATTTTAAACAAAACTACCAAAATTTGAATTACTCAGAAAAAAAAATTATTTGCCTTTCCACAATCAAATTATATAAGTAATTTCATCTTCTAATCTTATATCCACTATATCAAAGTATTATAATAATGATTAATGCCAACTTGTTTTTCATTATCTTCATCATAGGGGATCAGCTTAATTATTTCTTCTACTGCTTCAGATGACAAAGATAAGAACTCATCACATTGATTCACTCCTCTAGAAATTATAATAAAAATTAATATTATTTTAATTAGAATAATACATTATATAATATCATACCTCATGTGTTCTATACTTCTATAATGTGTCACAAATCCGTAGCAATGTCGAATGAACGGAACAACTATTCAAGCGAACAAAATATGCTCTGGTACTAATACACAGTGGCATACTTAGATGACGTTGTAAATACTCACAACACATTTTTGTAATTCCTGAGAACATTAAATAATTTGCAGCAGAACACAAAACTTTAATAAATCAATAAAAATACAAATAAATAATTTGAATGGTAGTTCATAACTAATCAAAATAGTACTATTTTATACCTCTAAATCTATTTCTGTGACATCGATTAAACCAGAATAAATAAAATCTATTATGAGTTTAAAAGCAAAGGAATCTAACTCTTTTAAGATAACAATATGATCTTTATAATTTTCATTAAATTTATTGAACATTGCATTAAAATAATCACTGGCATTTACTAAATCATTCTTGCGTGCATATATTACTGCCCCATCATCTGTTGTTAATTTCACATCACAAACCACCAAAACTCTAAAAACAAACATTTATTATATCCATGGTTTCAGCAACTAAAATAACTCATAACACATAACAATAGAGCAAGATCATACTCGAATGTAAAATAATATCTAGTTGGAAATTGTTCCCTGGATCTTTGTACTTGATTTTGAGAACTTGAGGGTGACAAATTATCATAATTCATCTTTCTATGGAAACCACACCTTTTTAATTCAATCAAAAATAGTAGCTGGTTATTTTATAAATAATTGTATGAATATTGGAAGGCACCGTCAAAGCTTCTACAATAATGTGCAGTTGACAGTGACTTCTGATGGCTCTAGGTCATGTGTAGGACACTAAATTTTAGACATGTAACAAAAAAAAAAAAAATTGATGATGGTTTCTCAAACTATAAAGAGTCATTTACCTCTTATAATACTATCAATTATTTATTGTGTTATATCGATACATATTGTTTAATGCACTTACCTAATGCAGATTTATAGAAAAGGTTTTTTTTTATAGTAAAACGGATCTATTGGAAACGCTTACTAATGAACCTACTGCTTAAGTCTTAAATTTCAACATATCATATTCGCATTAATAATTAATTACTTAAAAACTAGATTAGACCACTCACTCAATCAACTTTAAGGTGTTGCCTGAGCAACACTTGTACACTAGGTACATTACACACCAGTGTAAAATGACATCGTATACAAAAAAAACTAATAGATACCTTACACAAATTATTGAGAATCGAGATTCAAGAGCACTGTTGTAAAAATTTGATAACCAGCGTCTCGTGAATGACGTTCAATGTGGAGAGTTAATAGCAACTATGGTTTCGGAGTCGCGGACGACTGCAGTCTACTGTCTGCAGCTATAATAAAACATTTTTAAATATCAATATTATTGCATTTTAATAAAATATGTATAATATATCTATAAATAAATTTTATAATGTTTATTAGTTTATAGTTTGCACAGACAGTTGGTTCGACAAACGATAAGTGTCGGTCAACTCGACGTCTCGATCGTACCCGAACGGTTGAAACTCGATTTGCAGAACGTAAACAATAAAATTTCTATAATATCGTTCTGCTGTCGTTACCGGAGTTGGTTGCCAAGACTCGAGAGTGACAGTGACTGATAATCGTTAACAGCCTTATAGATTGGTGGCCACTGGTCGACTGAGAGGATACGACCACGCGGCACGCACCGTAATCGCGTCTGCTATTATATATTTTTTTTTTTTACATAAAAAACGAAACGATCACTACCGCAAGCGCCACTCGCGTCGTTGACGAGTCGGATGCGAGTTTCAAAAAGTAACAGTCTGCACAGATTAGTAGATTACTCGGTCAAAGTTTTGATCTAAGTTAGCGGTTCGAACCACGGTGATTGCGAACCTTGAATTGAAGTTAAATCTTTAAATTGTGAAGGTGAAGTATAACTACGTCCTATACAGGGACTATATACATACTTCGAACGCGCCCTCGCGCGGACCGGTGCAGCATTGCAGCTCATCGCGGGAGTGTAAAAAGGCGAAAAGTTTGAACGAAAATATAATTTTGAATTCATTCGGAGTTAGGTGGGTTAGGTAGTGTGGAAAAAAAGCCCCTAAAAATACTGTAATTCTAATAAATTGTTATTAATATTATTCAATATTGTTGAGTTGTGATTTTTAATGTACAATTAAACAATGTTCATATATTGTACGGAGCACGTAACATTGTGACTGGTACGTGTGTTCACACTACTAATAAAATCAACTAAATAGTCGATACTTGGATCTTAATGGTAATAACTGTTAATCTAAAATGCGTCACATAGGTACCTACAGATAATTACAGTGTGTATGAAAGAGATCTATTTTTTTATTTTTGTTTTTTTTTTTTAAATAATATGATATGTTTAAAAAAAAACCATTAATATTTAATAGCTATGGATTTCTTATTTCTTTTAATTTTATTTGACTATAATTCTTAGTTTTCACTGTAGTCTGATAGAAGATAATATGTCTTGCCATAGTCGCGGTTTTAAAGTTGAAGAATATTGTGCTCCCTCGGAGGTTTCAAGCTTGGCGTGAAAATCTAAGAATTAGGTTTTTATCTATACTTGCAGGAGAGATATACCTGTATCGCTGTATCGTTAATCGTTATGGAGATTTACCAATTCCTCGTGAACAGGCCGAACAGGGCCTCCACATACAATTGCACATAAACACACACATAAAAGATCTGCTTGTGAACCATGAGGTTTTAAGACACATGTTCTTGGAAACTTATTCTGGAGGATTTGTATTATTTATTTTTGTACGAGTAGGAGAAGATGATGCACATACTGGGCAAGCACAACATATGACTATAATAATTGAGGTTTACAGTAGAAATAGTAGAATTAATGATTTAACATAGAATCATGTCATTAAATCAAAATTAGAAAAATTATTGAGGCTAATCGATTATTGCTTAAAACACATTATGCTACATTACTACTGTACTGGCATGGCATTGATCAATGTTTAAACACATTTTTCACTGTTATAATTTAGTATGGTGCATACTCCAAGACCCAAATATAATATATAATAGCCAAGTGGGCCAGTTAATAATTAGCCACATTGCATACATGATACATTTTATTATTTCTATTTATAAATTTCAGGTACTTAAACTAAAATTAGAATGAAGTTATAAATACAAAATAATTTACAAATTTTCCAAATTTGAATACCTAATAAAAAAATCTTGCTTTTGTTGTAACATTATGTTTAATTTATTTTTAATTTTATCATATATAAAGAATTAATAAAAAAACAAAAATTTAAATAGTATAATTAAATGTCAACTTTCATACTAGCTAAACAACGATATTGCAACAAATTAGTCCAACATTTTAGCAATTTGTATATTATTTATAATACTACCAGTAAGTGTCACTACTGAAAGAGCCTTTTCAAAATTAAAAATCATAAAAAATTATTTAAGAAATTCATGTGGCCAGAATTAATTTCAAACATTATGCTATAGGTACTCATTACTCAGTATAGAAAAATATAGGATTTCAGGGATGGAAAAAAGCAAATTAATTAAAGATGTTTGAAACCTGAAAGCTAGAAAGACTAAATTTGTTTGAATATAGTTTTACTATGTCTGAATTGTACTTATAAAAATACTTAGTTGACCAGTTTACCACATTATATAACTAGGTATTGATTATTTCTAATTTCTAATAAGTGTTAATTATTAATGTTCTTTGTATAAATATAGTTATAATTATTTAACTGCATGCAAACTATTATTACTGTATCATTTATGATATGATAACATGATGTTTATTATGAGTACTAAAAGTAATAGATTTTGGTAATACAATTCAAATAAATTTTTAATTTAAATGATTAAAGATTGATAAATGATAAATATAATTAACATTAATTAGTATAATATACTAATAATACTTTTAGAAGCTATAAGAAATTATAAAAATTGTAATATCCAAGAAATGAAAAAAAGAAATAAGAGTGTACTATAGAAAGATACCTGACTCAATGACCATTTTTCAACCAACATTATTTTAATTTATAACATTTTTTTTTTCATATAAGCTCTTGCATTTTAAAAGTTTTTACAAGAATATGTCAATATTGTTTAATTATCTATAAATAAGTTTTGATTTTTCTTAACCTAAATATCCTTAACTTATAAAAGTAAATATATGATTATGATAAGTTATACAATACGTAAATACAACAAATTATGTAATAAAATTGAATACAATACACGAGTATATTTATAATATATTATTACACAAAAATACAAATTATTCAAAATATACTAATCCAAATCAAAAATCCAATCAATAAAAAATAAATTACAGAATTTATCATAGAAAAGTTAATACTCCAAAACATAATGTATTCATTTATATTTGTAATTTTATAATGCTAAAATTCTCCAAAAAACAAATTTGTTAGGTTTTTTTCTGATTATGCTTACTTAGAACAGTAATTTATCTTATATTTTTACAAAATGTATACATTTAAAACACCAATCAAATAAAAAATGAAAAATACACAATAAGTTAAATTAATAGTAAATATTTTTGATATCTATTATTTTACATTAAGTCTAAAACAAACATACAATAAAGAAAGTGGTAATCTAAAAATGAGTAAGTTTTTTTAATTATATAGTGTATATTGAGTAAATAATAAATATAAAATGATAAAAATTGTATTAGTTTTTTGGGTGTTGATGAGTTTATACTTCTATTCAATTACCACACATGGTATTATAATGGTTCAAATTTTTTTTAAACTTCACTGTATTAAATTTAAATTATAAAACAAAAACAGATGTAATATTTACAAAAAAAAATTAATAATATTAAACACATCACAAATAAGTAATTAAATAGTAAAATTTTTAATATAGCTTATTAAAAATAAAAATAGTTGATACTTCATATTTTTTTATTCTCCGTGACAGTTATATTTTATTTTGAGTTGGTTAACAAAGATAACTAACTTTTTCAATACGACCGCATTTTTTCTTTTGGAAATATTATATGATGATGGCTTAACTGTTAACTATTGGCTAACAAACGTTTAATTTTTTTTTCCATTACAATCTCATTAATTATTAAGGTAAGTGCATCTTCACATGCTTCGTCGTCGGTTACATCACCAGACAAAAACTTATCACTACACAATTGTTTTAATGGACCATCAGCAAAATCTTCAGTTTCCGGATCATAATCTAAATCATCAGACGCACCGCCCAACATCCATGGTTTTTCGTCCCATGGCAACTTGTTAAGATAAAACATTTCCATTTTATCAATATCCGATATAAAAATACTTGCCCACTCCATGTCCGTGAGAGCAGGACCTTCACGCAGAATCGCAGGCACCAGTGTATAGTTTAAATGTAAATGGACCATTTCGAAAAACATATATACTAATTCTGAATCCATCGTCATTTTCCACGGGATATCGCCATCGAGACGGGCATTCAGCTGATTGTTGAGCAGAGTTTTCATTGCGTTTACCATGCGTTTAGTTTCAAAAGTAGGAATGAAATTTTCCCAATAAAAATTGTGATACCTTCGGTAGTTTAATATGAAAAATTGTTTGCAATTATCAACTGTCAATTTTTTTTGATATTTGTATAGGTTATTATTTATAATAAATGTTATAAAAAGATGTATGTACAGAAAGTAGTAATTATCAAGTTTTACACACAGGGCTCGAGGCACATGTTTTGGTTTTGAGAAATAGTAGTCTAAACAATTCACAACATCGGTTTTGGTAATAACGGTATCTTCAACTTTAACAAGAGGGTTCACCTTCTGCTCTAAACCATAATACCATAAGCTCTTTCCAAATTCAGAGATATTAAATTGATCGATTTCCGATACCCGCGTAAAAAGATATTGAAATGTATTGTCTCGATCTTCTAACAAAGCTTTTATAGTGAACTCAAATGCCGTGCTGTGCATTTTTAATTTCATAAAAAAAACTGACCACAATTCGTATTGTTCACCTAAAAACGGAACTAATTTACTTGCCGAATTTTTTACATAAGCCAAACTCGCCGCAGTCAATATTTTTTGGTTTTCAAAAGCAGCATATGATTTATACAATTTCAATATATTTATAAACTCGAGCTTTCGATTTTCATTTTTACCAAAATCGTTGAGTAAAATATTGGTTTCTAATTGTTTATACATATAATAAAATACCATCTTTGTCTTTTTACGATTTACATCTTCTTTATACTCGAACATATCACGCGTAGATTTTTGCCAATAATTGAAAACCAGTAATTCTAATTCACCTTCTAGTAAATCGTAATCCCTGTTTACTAATTGTTTTACATTGTCGATTGATGTTTTGTTCTCGTCATGTAATTTACTCAGTAAAAGACGGCAAACGATAATTTCCAATTCCAAAATATATTTATCCGGAATAGCACCATAACATAATCTATATTTCAACAAATCTTCTTCGGTATTTGATTCTAAATGAACCACATCCCAACATACATCACGATTAGCGGTGTAACGTTTAAGTGCATCGCCCAAATTGGATTTTACAAATTTGATGGTGTATTGGTGTTTTTTCTCGAATGATTTTAAAGCGTCATATAAATTCACCATACCCTCATCAGCAGTAATGTTGATATATCCTTCTTTAAGATTAAAAACTTCAAAATGTTCTGGTGTTTTAACTAATTTTTTATAAAAGCTCGTCCGTTTTGGTTTATATAATACTGGTTTACATTTTTTTTTCATGTGTTCGATATAATTATCGATATTATTTTCGTGCGGAATATAATCAGTATCTACTGTAGCCGTTGATTGGCATTTTTCAAATTTCTTAATAAAATATTTGCATTTTTTTGAAATATCGTCATTAAGATTAACGCTTTTCCTGCGAGGCGGAAGTCTGCATAGTTCCATTTGTTCTTTTTCTAATTCTTGAAATTCTTCAAATATCTTATCGCTACTCTTATTGTAATTAAAACTAGAGCTATTTCTATTATCTTCCAAATTATCAATCACGTTATTAGAAAGATCTAATTTGAGTTTTTTCTTACAACTAATGGAACTATTATTATTATTGACTTCCACTTTATTATGAGACCTTAAAACCCGAGGCGATGTCAACTGAATCAATTTTTTTTTTTTTGGTGTAAGTTCAATTTCATCGTCAGTTGACAAAATAGGTAATTTTTTTTCCATTTCTGTGATTCTCGATAAAAACTTACGTTTCGAAACTGGTGATTTATCGGTATGTTGCAATTGATGTAACTATTAACATAATAAAAAAAAAAAACTGATTCATAACTATTATTAACTATTATTATTAAAAATAAGAAGTGGAAAACAACGTACGGTATATACCAAATTATCCTGGCTGCTAACTGATTTTGTTATTCCAATAAAGTCGCCATCGTTTTTATTTTTGATACTCTTGTCGCTTTTTTTTTCAATTTTTTTAGATGGCGCCTAAAAAATGTCAAGTACGTTAATTAAAAATTAATATCATTCAGAGTTCGCATGTGTTGTCTCTTTCTTATACACGTGTAAAATTTAGAAAATAAAAAACCAATTCTTACAGTTTATTTTTCACTAATCAATACTTCAAGAAATATACAAACCTACGTAGAATTTAGAAATTCGTAACCTAACTGAACTCGAGCGGTTTTTTTTTAGTTTTCATGAATTAAAATAGTTAAAAAAAAATCTAATATAGGTAACTAAATAAAAGAAAGTAACCAATTATTACAATTATAATTAAACAATTTATTAAAATCAAATAACTCCTTTTTAATATATTTATATGGAAAAAACTGCTCAGGCCTAATTCTCACATATAAATTCAATTATTTCTAAATTTACTCTAATTTTAACTCAAATAAACTATACATATACGAGTATAAAGGATTCGGTAAATACATTTTTTGTGTTATGAGCATGTTAAGTCAGAGACAAAATATACCGCGGCAGTATAGGGTTCTCTCAAACTATGATTATTCGAACACCGTACATCAGAAAATGGATTTTTTAATTAAATATCTACTACAAAAAATAAAAAATCAATCAAAAATTAACATTTTTTTACATGGCTCCGTTTAAACGTATTAAACTAATGGTATTATACTTACTACGATTTCTGTATCCTGGATAACGTAATCTAAATCATCTATAAATTTACTGAAGTCGGTCTTCTTAATCTTCATATGTATAACAAAAATTTAAATGTATAAATTAATAAACAATATAATATATTAATATACAATTTTAGAAACTGGTGTTAGTGTGTTACATAAAAAAAATTCAAAACAAACTAAACTATTATTATATTGTATTTTTTTAAATAATAAATTAATATAATACATTAATACAAGGTAAATATATGATAAAAATTGTAATTAGCATCATCTTTAAATCATCCGTAACATACCAAATTACTTTATTCTGTTACGTTCTAGTCGATATATTCATCAACGCAGGAATGATTATGTTGTGATTTACAGTGTATATTAAAACATTTATTCAAATACCTAGTAAACTACAAAAAATACAAAATTTAAGAGGACGTTATCCTCGTATGTGTTGTCTCCGTCTACCTACACAAGTATGACTTGGTAAATTTTCGTTCATACCAGTTTTAAAATAGTGTGCTTTTAGGTTTGATATTAGAGTAAACTGGCCTATTATCAAACTTTTAGGTGAGAACATTATCTATGTTTTCTCGTTGGTCTTTTAAAATGTTTTAATTTTTAAGAGAGTTATGTGCATTTTCAAATATTTTTCATATTCATAACTCATTAAAAAATTAAAAAATCGTAAAAAACTAATGAGAGAACACAGATAATGTTCTCACTTAAAAGTTTGATAATAGGTCAGCGAGTGCCATTTTATAGGTTTTTATAGATCTCTTTGTAACCTCCAAGTTATTTTAGATTTACCAATATGCTTTAAGACATACACATAACCATTGTAACATAAATTATAAAGCACTAGTTATTATTATCGATAACATTTTTAACATAGCTAAGTCTTTCTACTCAAATTATCTATAACCATCTAACATTCCACTAAACAAGTAACAACATATAATATTATATTATTACAAAAAATACACTACCTAAGTATACTATAGTATCATTTTAAATTTTTTCCGAATTTTTAGCTATAATTAATAAATTTAAATGTGTTGATATAGTGCAATTTTTAATTTTTTGAGTAATTTTTGTATATTTTTAAAGGCATTAAAATCCCAGCCCTCCTTATTAGTATCATAAACAAAATAAACTAAAACTTGATACTTGTTTATTGTCATAATCAGATCCTAGCGTGATTGAAAGTACATAGAATAATATGCATCTTCTACAACTTCCAAGACCTAATTATAATTTATAACAGTTATAATTTTAATATTATTTTATACTCCGATACTAGTATTACTACTAGTTGCTATTTATTTATATAATAGTAAATATAAACCGATGTAAAAAATTTATCTAAATATTTTGAGAATGCTATTGTGTAAAATAAATAATACCTATGTAAATGTAATGATAAAAAGTTTCAAATTTCAACAGTAAATATCTTTGGAATTAAGTACAAAATAACTAAAATCATTATGAACGATATTTCGGTACAACAGGTAAATATTAAATAAACATATGTATAAAGTAAACAATTATTGGCTATATTCCACTAGTGTCGTCTCCGTCTTACAAACATACAATATGGGAAATTTTCGTTCACGTCACACTCTTCTGACTTCTACCTTCTGGCCTGCGTGCTACAAAACACGAGAATTTGCTGACACGGATAATAAACTATTAATAATAAATACTTTTCTCTTTTAATATTAATATTATGATTTAATGTATTTAGTTTATATTTAATATAATATTTTGTATTAATACAACTACAGTAAAACTTTGATTAACCGTCGGTCTCGGGACCACAGTTTTGACAGATAATCGAAAAGACGGTTAAGCGAGCAACAAACATTTTTTTAAACATACATACATATTATTTATTATTTTTTTAATAATTATGATATGCATATTAGTATAATTAGGTACTATTACTTATATTGGTACATTATTGTTATTTTTTTTTAATTTATTAAAATTATTTATTATTTACAATTAAGTACATACCTACATACTTGGATTTTATTGCTACGCGCAAGTATAGTCCGTGAAAGTATGGCCCGTCGGTTAACCGAGAAAGACGGTTAATCGGAGGGACGGATAATCGAAGTTCTACTGTACTGGAAAAGATTATTAGATTGATAATTTATAATTATAATTTAAATATCTTAGCATTTTAATATAATTTAATTTTAATTAACGTCCGTTGAGTGGCAACAATTGTCGAAAAATATTTTAAGTACCTACATATCTTTTGGGGTATACTGTTATATTATTTACTTAGATTTTAATGCATTATTTCAATTCATATATGCGACCATGGAAATATTCACCTAGTGCACCTAGTTTTTACTTAGTGCAGGAGCGGCCTAATAGTCGATCGTGATCGACCGCGGACAATTTTAGTCGATCATGTTAAAATTTATTTTCAGGACTACGCGCCTTATAATATGTTTCTTAATAACTATAGTAGTTATTGAATAATAAAAAAATTTCAATGGAAGTCGATCCTCAAATGTGAGTATTTTAGTAGATCGTGACTAAAAAAAGTTTGGCCACCCCTGATCTAGTGATTTCAATTTTCAACTAAGTATTTGCTTTTTCGCTACGGCTATTTTTAGTAAAGATAGTAGGTACTACTTATGTTTTCCCTGAAATAACAATGTTCAAAATATCTATAATTATAGTAACAATAATAATACATTATACATGGTAATGATACATTATTATTATTACCTAGTTATTTGTTAGAATAAATAATAATGCATTAATGCTCCATATCACAAGTTACAGTAATATTAATAACAAAAACTTAAAACTTATTTCTTATTAAATAATAAATAATATTGTATTATTAAGTATGAATTTAAAAAAAAAAACGGAGGGAAATGTCTATATCCAAACATTTTTTGGGAGGAAAATATTCTATTACACCAAAAACAATTGTGGGGGAAATTGTCCGGTTGCCGTATTATTCTATAGATACAGGTATTTTATTTATTTAAACTAAAAAGTAAAGAATATAGGTATTCACCATAAGTCTTAAACATTAAAAAAAACTTGTATTAAACTTGTTAAGCCTGTTGCGCGTTATTTCATTTAGTGGAGTGATATTTTAGTTTACCTCATCAGAATTTAATGTATTTCACCTCCATTCGTTTATGTTATTTTACATATTACGCATTACACAGGAATATCAGAATGAATAAAGTGATGTGTGGAAAGTGAGTAGAATTACATTAACGCTTTTATATTATTGTTGAATTTTTGGATGATTTGTATGTATTTTTTTCAAAACAATATTATTTTTACTTACTGTGTCATAATTAAAACAATTTTTCGTCTTCTAGAATAAAGAATATTTAAAAAAAAAGATGGGGTCGCGGTAACTATTTTGCGCGGGGCCCAGCAATTTGTTACACCGACTATGTCAGTATTAATATTAAGAAAATAAATTATAAGAGTATTTTCTTACCTTTGCTCTTGACGCTCTTGTTAACATTTCGACAACGTTAATTACAATTAAACAGATCCGGTATTCTAATTATTCTTCACCATAACAAGATTTTATAATGATAAAACGTTAAAAAAATTTGAAATTTTGTAAATTGTGATAGTGCATGAAGTCACGAAATAAAATTATTGCGTAATGCGTTATTGATTTATATTCGACTGCCAACTTACTGAGCTCCACGTGATAAAGTAAATAACAGACAGATCCTACAGATCGGTCCCGAGATAACAGGTAGAATAATCATGGAGTAAACAGTAAAGTAGTAAACACATAAATCGTGGCCAATCGAAAACGTTTATTAAACATATTTTATTTTGTTTGCGGATCACGAGCACTATACAAATTGTTCCATAAAAATATAAAATATTCTTTCTTTTTATTTGTTCATGGTTCCAACCGTGATTGGGAGAAGAGAAGGTGGTAACTCTCGGATTGGTCAGGAGCACGGCTATAGATACTATATTATTGATGCTATAAAAGTAGTATCTATCGCCGTGGTCAGGAGAAAAAAGTGGCTTTTTTTTTCGACGCCAATTTTGTAGTTTAAATAATATCCACCGGGAGCACCACAAACTTCGAAAAACGATTGTTTGAATAGGTAATTATTCAATAATACTAATAAAATAATAATAGCATCATAGGGCATAAGCCATCGTAGGACTATAACTATAGCCAGGGCCGGATTTAAGCGCAGAATATATAGGCTGCAGTCTATGGACCCGTACCACACAGGGCCCTCACCCACATCACACAACTAAAAAAAAAAAAAATTGATTTTGAAAAATGAAAAATATTGTTATTTTTAAGGCATATACAGGTACTATATAGTATTATGCCCTTACTATTTTCTAAAAATCCTCTGGTAGGGCTTAGATTAAAATTGAGCCTAGGGGCCTACAAATCCTAAATCCGGCCCTGACTATAGCCACTACATGCAATAATTATGCATTTTATTGTAAATATTGTATTTGAGATGAAAAATACCTGTGTCTGCCTATGCATATTTATTGGTATTTTAATGAAATATTTTAACGTAGAGTGCTCAATGTTCATATTGAAAATCCCATTGGCTTATGAAATATTTTATTCAACTCCCTACTGCCTAAAAGTTTACGGTTGAAAATTATGGCCAATATTGCATATGAGTATATTACAGTATACAAATCTTTACAAAGATAATAATTTCTATATACTGTAAGAAACTCAAAACTATTTATATATATTTACTTCTAATTTAATACTTACCTTTTATTGATAGCAGTGGGGGGAGCAATATTTTTTTACCTACATTAGGTAGTGCATATTTTTATAAAAACACTTGTATTATATAGTACAATGGTATTTTAAAATATCACATCTTATGGGCCATGGAAGGGCGAGGCCCCTCTAGCCCCCTCTTTAAAACCACCACTTTCCTATCTATTTGATAGGTACTTCTTCTTATAAATATTTAAATATATCTAAAATACTATTACATAATTATTAATAATAATGTAGGTACCTAGGTATAATATAAAAAATAATCATCCATATAGTTATGACTTAACGAGTGTTATGACTTTTAAATTACCTATATCTTGATTTAGGTAATATTTTTTACAAATTATGCAAATATAAATAATAAACTAGATTTATTACCAACATAAACAATTGTGTTATTTAATTAAAATTTAAAAGAAAAATATTTTTAAAAAATGGTCTATAATGTGATCGCAATAAGCTGAGAGCCAAAAACATAGATAGTACATAATCGTAATTCGTATTTATATTTCATATAAATTCATATGATGAATCATCAACGTACCTAATATTGTAAACTTACATAATTATTACTTTTAAGTACCAGTTTCAGTTTGGGTTTATAAATTACACAAATTTCAAATATTCAGTAGTAATTCAAAATTATATTTTTGTAAGGTGCTTAGGTGCCCATATTCATTAAGTCAACTGCCCTTTTGATTTTTCCTATTACCCAATTTGGGTCCTACTGCTCATTAGAATAAGGCCTGAATTTAAAACATGAAACTTAAACTTAAATATCTTATAGAACTATTATAATAAAGAAAAATTAATAAATTATACATTTTTACAAAAATTTAAAATTGAATTAACATATTGTATTTAATAGTTATTTATTATTCATAGTAACTATAATTAATAAATTTAAAAAAAATGTAATTAATTATTTTTTTATCTTAAATTAAGCTAAGAGTTAAAAAATTATTGTATTATTAATAATTTTCATTTTAAATTATATAGTATAGGTATAGTTATATAATAGGTATACATAATAATATAAATAATATATTATTTTGGAACTATTTAGTAATTATCTATTTTAAATTTAAAAATAATCATATAAATTTTTTTTGTCTATTGTAGTCTTAGTACCTTTGGAACTCAAAACAATTAGAGTAATCTAATGCTTATGATTTTGATTTATCCCTTATCAAGATACAACATTATACTGGCAATATAATCAGTTTATAGTTTTATGTGAGTTCTAAATCTGTTTTATTAAGTCATCTATAATTTAAAATTTTAATCTAATTTTAGATCAACTTTATTTTAACAGAAATATTGACAACTTTTGTTACCTATTTAATATGCTGCCAGCCTAGGCTGCCAACCTAGGTTATAATGTAACCTTTCCATTTATGACAATACCTTCTTCCGTATCTTCCAATGCTTCTGATATAATTTCTTCTGAATATAGATTGAAAAGTATTGGTGAAAGGATACATCATATAAATATATATATATATATATATATTATATATATATAGATACTTATGGTATAACCTTTAAAATACTTTGAATTTTTTCTTAATAATTGGAAGATATAGTTGCAATGTTATTAGTAAAAGAAAAAAGTATATAGTTGTTTTATATTTTTGATTTAGGTGGCCATGAGTACCACGAACCATCCATTTTTCTTTCTGGTAATGCTCTAGTTTCTTAAATTTTGAAAACATGCTTCTGAAAAAAAATGACGATACTCTTACAGTTTTACTACAATACGTTATTTAAATGAAAAAACAATCACAAATATGTTAAATGAAAGACACAGTACCATATTATATATCTATTACTAATTGGCTGGCTAAATGGATGAGCTGCAATGTACTAAATCTAAAAAAATAAAAAAGTATAGTATGTGTCCAGTCGGCTGGTACTGAATTGGTTCCCGAGTTCCAACCCCTCGTGCCGAATTGGTTCCCGTTTAAAAAAGGTATTTTATTAAGTTGAGCCGAATATTGATTCCCGTTTAATTAGGTACATACATTTTCCTTTTCAATTTTACAGGCTTAGGACTGTCAATTTAAAAGTAGGCTAAGCTAAAAATGTATGTTAATGTGTGTTATAAAAAAAAAAAAAAATGATATAATATATAAAATTTTTAATCGTTGATTCGGAAGGCAATTATAGTCAAAATACAAATAATAAAATACAATAAAAAGGAACAATTATTTAAAATCGTTGATTTGCAAATTTGAAGCAAACTTTATTTAAATATTCAATTCGCGTAAGCTTCTCATTAATATACTCAGTCATGCTATTTTCCAAGTATTTGTTAATTTTTTCTTGTTTGCTAGTTAGTTTCCTAGTATTATTACTTCGAAATTTAATATAATTTAATTTCTGAATGCTGTTTAAAATCTCCATAAAATAAAATATATTAGGATAGACACTTGTAAATTCTTTATTCAGCTTTGAATGGAACGATTTGCAACAATTTGTAGTCCTATCGATATTTTTTTCAAATCTAGCCCAAATTTTCGGTGGAAAGATACTGTCTGACATTATGTAAGTATTATGAACGTAGTCAAAGAACTGATTGATCCAATTTTGGTCAGCAAGATTTTATGGCCATCAAATCATTATAAAAACAGTCTTCAACGTCTTCAGGTGATAATAAGGGCAGTCCAAAAAATAGTTTCAGAAGTTGCCGATTTCTGAAGTATTATCTATAAATTTATTGGAGACTAAATTGTTGAATTTTTCTGCACCTAGACTGACATAAATGGAATCTGTAATCTTTAACTGTGACTTGCTGTAGCTGTGAAGTTATGGCATTATGGATAGCTGTTTCAAAATCAACGAAAACCATGTCAACTGTTAGATATTTTGAGACCTTATTTAATTCAGGTATGTAACTTTCCGTAGTATTGCTCGGGAGTAGGCTGAATATGACAAGAACCATAGCTATTTGTACCTTGATAAAAATAGAAAATTGGTAAAATTGCTTAGGACAACTTTTGAATGTTCCATCGATAAATAACGTAGTGGCTTTCTTGGGTTGTTTTAAGTTCTGCGTGCATGTAAATTTAATTATATTGTCGACAGAATCGTTGTCATTATTAATAAAGTTTTCTCCGAGATTAGTTATTAACAAATATTCACTGACACTTTTATGCAGTTCTTCAGAATTAGAAGGTAACTTGGGAATTGTTCTTAATTTAGCAGCATTCAAATTTTTACGGACTCTGTTAATATCATTTTGAAGTAGTAACTCACTATGAATCTTGTAGTCTTGTTTGTTTGAAGCTATTCGTTGCGTATAATTTTAGATAGTTGCTCTGTAATAAGTTCGTCACATTTTTTTTTTAGTGAATTTATTAATTGTTGTCGCATAAGTGTACCATTGCCTTCTCTTTTGTGGTTATGTGTTAATATTTCTTTACATAAACAATCTTCGTTCAATTTAACGTATGCTTTGCATTTTCGTTTTGTATACATATCCACCTCTGTATGTTATCTGCTAGGTTCTTTTGAAATCCAAACTTGTAAGTGTCAATAATCAACAACTTAGTTCTCTTTTCACTAAACATAAACTCTATAATTACCGAAAATTAAATTTAAAAATTAAAATACGAAATATAAATAACAAATTTATATGATGTGTTATTCGAGACTTACACTATTCAAGACTGTACAGTATTCACTGCTCACTAGCATTATTGTCATTCGTACATAGAATATAGAAGATAAAGGTACCCTATTGATAGCGATAAAAGTAAATTATATACATTATGTACATATATTACATTATATCTCAATCTTTATTAATTGATCTGGGTATCACCGATAATTTGCTAAATTTCCAATACATAAATATTAAATATATTGCCATCTTATTGTATATACTTATTATACTATAGAGTACAGCCGTGAAGGTACATTTATATATTTTTATACTATTTAATTTATATTTTGTACCAATTATTAAAAATTAAAAAATACCTGTACACAAACGGGAACCAATTCGGTTACTCCCAACCAGTCATTGGATCTTCTTTCTTCAATAGTAGGTATTCATCATTAAACAGCTATACATACTCATGCATAGATGTACTAACTAATAAGTTGGTTACCCAAAGGTTCACTTTGACTTCCTTAATGTTATATAAAATTAAATGCAACTCATTTTATGAAATTATCAAGTTGTTCACCATTTTTAAAGTTATTTAATAGAAAAGTTAGAGAAATCATTCATACAACAATCAGCTGTTAAAATATCAAGATTTTGAAGACGTTTACTCATTGTCACAATCACTTTTTTTAGAAAAAATAAAGAGCAAGAACTAGGTTTTCATAAAAAAAATAAATAAATAAACTTGTGAGTTATCTAAATTCTGTGTTATTATGTTTGTAAGTTAAAATAAATATGCATTTTAATTGATATAATGATATGTATGAGTAATGAGTATAATAAAAGTATTTTAATGTCCAAATAAAAATAAATTAAATTAGGTTTTAGAACTTATAAGATGGAAATTGTACTAAATGTTCTATTAAATGAAGTTTGAAAAACTGTTTCAGAAATAGGAAATCATTTTTATCAATTTAATATGCAAGTCACATTCTTGGTAAGCTATAATAATACATCAATTTTGTGTTATTTATTTATGTTCTTTGTACAAATATTATTATAATTATCTAACTGCATGTATAAGCTATTATTACTGCATCATTTATGATAATGATAATGTGAAGTTTCTTTATGAGTAAGACGAGTAGGTACTAAAAATTATAGATTTTGGTAATAAAATTTAAATATATTTTTAACTAAAACATTAGAGATTCATAAATAGTAAAGGGTTAGGGTTAATAAGCAAACACAACAAATTTTGTAATAAAATTGAAAAAATATACACCAGTATATTTATAATATATTATTACACAAAAATACTAATTGTACAACATATAGGTATCTAATCAATAAAAATAAATTACTGAATTTATCATAGAAAAGTCAATATTTCAAAACATCATGTATTCATTAATATTTGTCATTTTATCATGTAAAAATTCCCCAAAAACACATTTATCAGGTTTTTTCTGATAATGCTTACTTAGAAGTTAGAACAGTCATTGATTTTATATTTCTACAAAACATATATTCTTTAGACACAACTTAAAAAAATAAAACACAAAATATTAAATTTAAAATTATTAACTATCTATTATTTTACATTAAGTCTACAACAAACACACAATCAATAAAATGGTAGTACAAAAATGAGTAAGTTTTTTATTTATTAAGTGTATATTGAGTAAATAATAAATATAAAATGATGAAAATTGTATTAGTTTTTTGGATGTTGATGAGTTTATTTTATTCAATTATCACTTATGGTATTTTAATGGTTCAACAATTTTTTAAAAATAATATTGTATAAACTTACAATTATAAAACATAATACACATTACACATGTATTATTTACAAAACATTTTAATTTTTAATAATATAAAACACAAGATAATTAAGTAATTAAATAGTTACCTTTTTAATATACCTTATTAAAAATAAAAATAGTTAACAGCTAGTAGACACTTTTCAACTTTCAAGTGTAGAATAATGTTTGTAGACGTCAATACTAGATAAACGTTTACCGTATTTAGGATCAAAAATGTTGAACGTAGAGTAGTACAAATCTTTAGACGACAATAATGGAGGAATTTTTTTTAATATTTTACGATGTTTATCAAATAATATTGGTGATTTAAATCTAAAATGTATGCGGTTTATCAGTACATTTTGTAATTTTTCGAAAGTGCTTTTTGTTGAATTAATGTGATTCGCCACATCTTTGATACACATTAAACAACACTTAATGGCTACATTTTCTGAAACCGACATATTATATGACGCTATTTTACTGTTTGGACACAGGGTACAACCTTTCGAAGACCGACTACCAGTTTTTATTCTATTTTTAGAAAGCAAGCCAAATGTTTTGAATCCTTCCGAAGTAGTCACGTACGTTTCGTTATTTTTCAACTCGTACACGTCCAATACACCATCCGCGATCATGCAACGTTCCATTTTTAATGTCTGTACACCTTTTAATTCTATCAACGGCGGGTTTTTGACTTGGAGGAGATTTAACTTTTTATTCTTCTTGACGGTTACTTTTGATTTAATTTGAGTTGGTTTACGAAGATAACTTACTTTTTCAATACTACTGTGAATTTTTTTTGGAAATATTTTATAATGGCTTAGCTGTTGTTTTTCGGCTAACAGACATTTCATTTTTTTTTCCATTATCATATTATCATTAGTTAAGGAAACTTCAACTTCACTATCGTCTGAATTGAAATCGGTCTCTTCGTCTGTCGATGTTTCGGACATGGAACTGTATTCATATCCACTCGCTTCGTCGTCGGTTGCATCACCAGACGAAAGCTTATCACTACACAATTGTTTTAATGGATCATCATCAAAATCTTCGGTTTCCGGATCATAATCTAAATCATCTGGCGAACCGCCCAACATCCATGGTTTGTCGTCCCATCGCAACCCGTTAAGATAAAACATTTCCATTTTATCTATATCTGATATAAAAATACTTGCCCACTGCACGTCAGTGAGAGCAGGACCTTCCCGCAGCATCGCGGGTGTCAGCGTATAATTTAAATGTAGATGGACCAATTCGAAAAACATATATATAACTTCTGCATCCATCGTCATTTTCCACGGGATATCGCCATCGAGACGGGCATTCAGCTGATTGTTGAGCAGAGTTTTCATTGCAATAACCATGCGTTTAGTTTCAAAAGTAGGAATGAAATTTTCCCAATAAAAATTGTGATACCTTCGGTCGTTTAATATGAAAAATTGTTTGCAATTATCAACTGTCAATTTTTTTTGATATTTGTATAGGTTGTTATTTATAATAAATGTTGTAAAAAGATGTATGTACAGAAAGTAATAATTATCAAGTTTTACACACAGGGCTCGAGGCACATGTTTTGGTTTTGAGAAATAGTAGCCTAAACAATTCACAACATCGGTTTTGGTAATAACGGTATCTTCAACTTTAACAAGAGGGTTCACCTTCTGCTCTAAACCATAATACCATAAGCTCTTTGCAGATTCAGAGATATTAAATTGATTGATTTCCGACACCCGCGTAAAAAGATATTGAAATGTATTGTCTCGATCTTCTAACAAAGCTTTTATAGTGAACTCAAATGCCGTGCTGTGCATTTTTAATTTCATAAAAAAAACTGACCACAATTCGTATTGTTCACCTAAAAATGGAACTAATTTACTTGCCGAATTTTTTACATAAGCCAAACTCGCCGCAGTCAATATTTTTTGGTTTTCAAAAGCAGCATATGATTTATACAATTTCAATATATTTATAAACTCGAGCTTTCGATTTTCATTTTTACCAAAATCGTTGAGTAAAATATTGGTTTCTAATTGTTTATACATATAATAAAATACCATTTTTGTCTTTTTACGATTTACATCTTCTTTATACTCGAACATATCACGCGTAGATTTTTGCCAATAATTGAAAACCAGTAATTCTAATTCACCTTCTAGTAAATCGTAATCCCTGTTTACTAATTGTTTTACATTGTCGGTTGATGTTTTGTTCTCGTCATGTAAATTACTCAATAAAAGACGGCAAACGATAATTTCCAATTCCAAAATATATTTATCCGGAATAGCACCATAACATAATCTATATTTCAACAAATCTTCTTCGGTATTTGATTCTAAATGAACCACATCCCAACATACATCACGATTAGCGGTGTAACGTTTAAGTGCATCGCCCAAATTGGATTTTACAAATTTGATGGTGTATTGGTGTTTTTTCTCGAATGATTTTAAAGCGTCATATAAATTCACCATACCCTTATCAGCAGTAATGTTGATATACCCTTCTTTAAGATTAAAAACTTCAAAATGTTTTGGTGTTTTAACTAATTTTTTATAAAACCGCGTCCGTTTTGGCTTATATAATGATTTAAATTTGCTTTTCAAATGTTTAATATAGTTCAATAAATCTAAATCTTCCGGCATATGTTTAGTGTCTATAATAGCCGTTGATTGGCATTTTTCAAAATTCTTAATAAAATATTTGCAATTTTTTGAAATATCGTCATTAAGATTAACGCTTTTCTCGCGAGTTGGAAGTCTGCCTAATTCCATTAGTTCTTTTTCAAGTTCTTCAAATATCTCATCGCTACAGTTATCGTTATTAAAACTAAGGCTATTTCTATCATCTATATTATCAATCACATTATTAGAAAGATCAAATTTGAGTTTTTTTTCACGACAACTAATGGAACTATTATTATTATTTGATATGCACTTGTTGTTTATTGATTTATTATGCGATGTTAAAACCGAAGGCGATGTCAACCGAATCAGTTTCTTCTCTTTTGGTATAAGTTCAATATCGTTGTCAGTTGACAAATATTTTTCTTTTTCTGTGATTCTCAATGACAATTTTCGTTTTGAAACTGGTGGTTTATCGGTACAATGCAGCATCTATTAACATAATAAAAAAACAATTTTGTTATATTAGATATAGAAAATAGAAAAAAATGTATGGTATCTACCAAATTATCCTGGCTGCTAACTGATTCTGTTACGCCAATAACTTCGTCATCTTTTTTCTTTTTGTCACATTTGTCGCTCGATTTTTCATTTTTTTTAGAGAGTCCCTAAAAAATGTCAAGTATATTAGTTAAAGATTAATGTTATTCAGAGAACGCTTCAATGAAAAAACTGCTTGGGACTAGTTTATATTCTCACATACAAATTCAATTATTTCTAAATTTGCTCTAATTTTATCTCAATTAAGCTATATATTATGAAGCATTCATATGGTACCTACATCTTCAACTATGTCTAATTCAAAGTATCAAGTAGGCAAAATATATTGGATAGCTTACTACAAACGAGGATCGCTCATAAAAATTTAACGAAAAAAAAATTTACACAAAATTTTTCTATTTTATTCCTTATATTTACGAAAACAGCAGGTATAAAAAGAGAACAAAAAGTATGAAAAAATATAACTACCTGCAAAAAAATGTACACAAACATTTAAAAACCCCATTTTATTTATTTAAAAGATAAGTGTTATTTAAATTACAAAAAAAAAAATAATAATTTTTTTTTGACCTATATTTGACATCTTTTCTCCCACCAACTTTTCAATTTCGAGAGAAATATTATTGGAACAAAGTCACTTTTAATACTGAATTTAGATGAGAATCAGTTAATCTAGATCTAGCGGGTGATTAATTACTGATCATTAATGAAAATAGGTGTTTACAATCTCACATTGATAAATAGGTATTCGTACTACTAAACATAAAAATAATTTTACATGCGAATTTACGAGTTTCTGTTTATCGTACTGGCACAAATTTGTAAAAATCACTTTATTGAATTTGTTTTTTAAATTTAAATTATTTTAAACCTCGATATTTTATAAATGTTAGGTTATTATAGCTTATATTTTATTTTATTTTAATTTTTTTTTGCCTATTAATATTGGCAGCCGTGGACCGTAAAAAAATGAGCTAAGGGCCGCATGTTTGACATGCCTGTAGTACATTATAAGTACATTTTTGTGTTATAAGCATGTTCAATCAGAGACAACATATGCCAAGGGAGTATAGCGTTCTCTCAAACTATGATTATTTTGGCAGTATCATTCAATATGTCGAACACCGTACATCAGAAAATGAACTTTTTTAATTTAAATATTTGTCCTAGGTACTACAAAAAAAAAATCCATCAAAAATGATCATTTTTTTACATGGCTCTGTTCATACGTATTAAACTTAGTATTACTTACAAAGTTTTCTTTATCCTGGAGCACGTAATTTAAATCATCAATGAATTTACTGAAATTGGGCTTCATCTGCATAACAAAAATTAAAATGTATAAATTAATAAACAATATATTATAATATTATATTAATATACAATTTTAGAAACTGGTGTTAGTGTGTTACATAAAAAAAAATTCAATACAAGTTAAACTTTTATTATATATTTATATTGTATTTTTTTTTTTTAATAATACATTAATACAAGGTAAATATATATATTATAATATACTATGATAAAAAATTGTAATTAGTATCATATTATTTAAATCATTCCTGACATAATATTGTAACGAAACAGCGTCACAGATGACACTAACACATAATCTAGCGGTGCCAGAGCAAGCCATTTGTGGGTTGTCGGCTCGGAAGCACCAACTGGTTGACACAAGAGGGAGTGCTGACGCGTTCCCGTATAAAATACCGTTAATTACTAACAATTTACCTCATTATCTATTTATTACCAATTAACAACATAACAAGATGTTCATAACGACATATCAAAACACCAGGCAACATACAAGAAACAACTCAAGCCATACATTTATAAGCCCCAATCGTACTGATAATGTGCAACATATTATATACGTAGTTACTAGCTAATAATCAATCTCAATCAGTATTTGGTGTAATGAAAAGATATTACTCGAAACCGACGTTAAGTCCATCATCAGTTCAGTACACACCAGCCAACAATCCAGAACGATACAATAGTGCTCGAACCTACTGTTATTTACACTATTTATAAGAAAGTCAAAAACTCGAAACCAACCAGTAATAGTCTATATTGTCTTAAGTTACCAACGCTCCCTGGACCCTGAGCTACGTAAAAGGGTAGCAATAGTGTACGTTCGATATACGACCTCCTCTACCCTAAACTCGTAATTATTATAATATAACTTACGTAAGAATGTGTCAACCAGCTGTAGAGATATAAGACATTTACCTTACCCAAATACTCAACAAGACAGACGGTAATTTGATTAATGATGACATTAATATGTGTACGTGTTTCAAAATCCTATAATATCTATTTCATATTTGTATCCATTCCATTTTAATTTTATTTTAATATTTTGAAATATATGTATACCGTGAAATAGTATTTAACAGTGGCGTATTTAGGATAATTTTTTAGGGGGGGGGGGGCAAAATAAAAAAATCTCTCAATATTACAATACAAGAAAATTTGAACGCAATGCTGTATTAGTTGATAGACACTGCCACACTGGTTCAAACTTGTATACAGTTATAAACTTATAAACCTAAAAATAATATTATAATATAGAATAATATAGCATAATATATAGCCCCTCGTTTGCTGCCACAATAAAAATGAAATATTGACCTTATAATATAGTTATTTTTGTACTAAGACTATTGACTATTTATCATTTTATATTATAATATTATTTTGAGGTTTATAAATGTAGAACTATACAAATTTGAACCAGTGTCTATCAACTAATACACCATTGCATTCAAATTTTCTTGTACTGTAACAGTGAGAGATTTTTGTATTGTTGATTACTTTTTTTGTGATTTTTGTATATTTTCTTATAATATATTTTTCGGCTAAAATACTGTTCGGACAAAATATTTTCGGACATTTTACGTGCTTTACATATCAATAACCTCATCTACTTGAATGTCCCTGTGCCTATGTATAGGTATTTAGCAAAACCAATCGGCAATCCAATCAAGCAATCTTGCCCCATATTCGACCGTAACCAAGTTTTTAATCTAAGTTGAAAAAGTAAAGCAAACGCAAAGAATAACAAAATAATAAAATTATAAGTGATATGTGGTCATATTATAACGCATAACATAACTTTGTTATATAATAAATAATCTTAGTAAACTGTCCAATGTAATCTAGTCCTAGTCATAATACGCAATACGCATAATAATAGACTTTTAAAGGGCTTACGTAAAATAGTAAAAGAAAAGTCTCAGGGGGGCAAATGCCCCTATTATCCCCCCCCCCATCAAATACACCACTGGCGTATTATAAATGTAAGTATTTTTTTTATAAAGCGTATTCATGATTCCTAGTGTAAAATAAAAGTTGACAAATTATTAACCGAGAAAACAAATCGTGTTAGATTTTGTTACAATATCAAATTACTTTATTCCAAAACCTAACCTAACCAGTCCGGCCCGGTCGATATATTCATCAACGAGAGGACAAATACGTTGTGATTTTTAGTGTACCTATTATAAACGTTTATTGTAAATTGTAATAGTGAACTATACACAAAATACATTATTTAAAAGGACGTCGCACTCGCATGTGTTGTTTCCATCTTACACAAGTATGACTTAGTACATTTTCGTTCCCCAGTTTCAATTGTGTGCTTTTAGTTTTGATACTAGAAATGACTGACCTATTATTAAACTGTTTGATAAGAATATTATCCGTGTTCTACTGTTCTCTCGTTGGTTTTTTAAAATGTTTTAATTTTGAAGTGAGTTATGAGAATTTTCAAATATTTAATATTTTTCATACTTATAACTCACTTAAAAATTAAAATATTGTAAAAAACCAACGAAAGAATACAGATAATAATATAATATTCTTACCCAAAAGTATAATAATAGATCAGTTCACTCTAATATTAAAACTAAAAGAACATTTTTGAAACTGATAAACGAAAATTTATTATGTCATATCGTGTATGAGATGGAGATAATACAATATGCTGTGCGATGTCCTCAACTTACAATTAATTACGAGGTTTGAGCGGTGTTACGACCTGACTTTAAATGTCCCTAATCGTCTGACGAGCTTTAGTCTCGGTCTCCCTTAGGTTAAGTTAGGATTTAGTTTTAGAATTTCTAATATACAATTAAACAATATACATTTTTTTATTACTACTAGCATTATTAAACATGCTCGGTTCTTAAATCATGACTATGGGACATGTGTTATATTATGCTCTATTTTGCAAATCAAACTACGTGTTTCCATTAGGTTTATAAACATTCTCTCATTTTTCTCATGATAACCTAACCTAAATGAATATACCAATTAATTTGTAAAATGTTGCAGTTATGTCTAAAAGTTTCAAATTGAAATACGATATAGCTTTGTTTATGTCAACGCCGCCACCCGCCTGTAGCATGTCATTGTAATCCTAATAATTTTTATTTAATTATTACCAGGCGCGTATACAGGGGGGGTCTAAGGGTTTAAACCACCTCCGAAATTTCAGGAAATAAGCTTTATTATTTATTAGTTTAGTTGAGATTACATAAGTACGAAAATGTACAACCAAACCCCCCCAAATATTTTTTTGTGTACGCTTATCACCGTCAGAGCTGATCAGCGCTTGATTATTATTTATTACGTACATATAAAATTAGTTAAACCTACTTATTTCATTATTTTATTTTCTATAGTGTAGTATCTCTTATTAATTTATCGCACGTGCTTTGTGTGATGCATGTCCGTAAACCGAGTTAATATTATTATTATTGCGGCTTTCATGATTTTATTTTTTATAATATACGACGGTCGACGATCGTATGTCCCATCCGGTTACAAGGTTAGGTGTCTCGTAAATTATTGATAATTTTAATATTATTCGGCGGTCGGGTAAAATGATTTTGGTTAGATAGTCTAGTGTTCATTCTGCATTGGGATGCAAAATGACCTTCGCGTTTGCACGTAAAACAACGCCTAACAATAAAACTTATGGTTTCTAAAATTTTAATTCATATTATAGTATTTCTTTCGGTATTACGATTTACGATAATAGTTCAGCGTGTTTTGATTATTATTTTGATCACGGTTAATATTAATTAATTGTTGTTGTTTCTATTATCAGACATATTATATTATATTATGTATAGTTACTTGATCTAAAAAATGTTTGTCCATTATTAGATTATATAATCATATGATATTCCACAATCCACAATCTTTATTCTGTCCTCGCAGGTTTGTATTAATAAATTTATATAAAACGTGTTGTCACACACACACACACTACATGATGTGTTGATTTGTAATATTAGTACGGGGTCCATAACAATTCATAAATACAAAATAATAATGATAAGTGCCGGCTTAAGAAAGTTAAGATAAAAAAAATACAAATATATGTTCCTACAACCTACAACCTACAAGTCTAAAATGTTATAATTTGTCATGTGTTTTAGTCATTTAAATTTGTTTCATTATATAATCTTCGTGGATTCAAGTCATTTTAATTATAGCTACTATATTTACAGCAACCGTAGTGTATATTCAGCAATGATAGTATGGTATAACGTATTTTATTGTAATAATAGATTTGATAATACTGATATAGGTGTAATATTGTAAAAATAATTTCATCAAGTTGTTATGATTTTACACAACAATTAGAATAACGTACGCAAAATAATTTTAATAAAAATTATATTTTATTATTGCTACGGCTAATGACAATGTATCGGTTCAAACGTAATATGACTGCCTGATCTCCCGTAGTGGGTTAGACGGCGACGCTTCGTGTCACAATAAAATCACTGTGTCAGCGGATTCTACGGTCGCGTCGTCGTAATGTACTAATGTCGTATAACACACTATTCCTGATTTTTTTAATAATTATCATGTAGAATTTAATATTGTATTATAATACATGACAAAGTATCTACACCGTATAATAAAACTGTAAATGAAATATGTAATAAACAATACAAATGCACTTTACTCGTCTATGTAGGTAGATTAAATTTCATATATAGACTCGTTATTTGTTAAATACGTAAGATAGGACCAAGGATTTTTGAAAAATTTAGGGGCAAAACTATTACACAAACCCATAATTATAGTAAAATAACGAATACGAAACTATAAACTTTGTCAAATAATATACAAAATATAGGTGTGTATAATGTATATAGTATATTTTATATATAATATATTTATATTATATACTATATACATATTATATATATTATTAATTATTATATAAAAATCCTAAGACACTGATATCGAAGCTTTTAAAATTGTTATTTTTATAATTAATAATTATGTGCAATTTAATCAGTTTATATATTTAGATATGGTAATATTATAATATGGTCAATATGGATTTGGGTATTTTACTCTAACATATTATTTATCATGTTGTAAATAATAGAGGTATAGTTAGAATATCACGATAATATTTTACAATTACTTAATTTTTTAATATTGTTAGGCAATATTAATGAAGTTTCGTCGGCGCAAAAAACAACCGAAAAAAAAAGTATGAGTTTTAGTAAATATTATATATATTGATCAACGAGTGAATGGAAGTCGAAAAAATAATGTACTCAGTAGTAAATAGGTACTAAATAGAATAATGTAATGTGCGTATAAAGTTTATATAAAATAGTGTGTATAACGAACAATGACATATATTACTATACTGCAGTTAATAGGTCATCAATGAGTTAGAATAGTTAGATTATCGTACTTAAAATTGTAATTTACAATCTACACAATCACCAACTTATACATTATTATTTATTTATTAATTTTCTCTATTTTTGTAAATTTAATAAAGTTTATAAATTATAAAATATTGATAAAAATTATGTATATAACAATCATGGTAATGCTTGTACTTTTGTAAAAATTGTCATCATTAAATGAAAAAAAATATATAATTGAATTATATTGTGATAAAATCTATTTTGTAAAAAAGAAAAAAAATTGTAATTAATGTAATTGAAAACTGTTAAAATTTAAAATTTTCTGCTTTCTGTATTATATTGAATAGAAACGATTTTACATTAAAAAATTATCACTGTAAATACTTGAAGTTTTCACCAAAAGTATTTCAAAATATTTTAGCTTTTATTGAGCTACGAAGATTCATATTTATAGACACCTGAAATTTTTAATTTTTCAGAGTTTTTTTTTTTTTTTTGAAGTTTTGGGTGCCCAGCAAAACTTGAAAATGTAATAAAAGATTTCTTATAAGTCGTTCTTATTGTAGTTAAAAAACAAATCAAAAATCGTTAGTCATAATTTTTTTTTTATAAGCGTTCAATTTAAAATTTTTACGATATATGTCAAAATTGCGAAAATTTACAAGTAATTTTGTAGTTGAAAATTCATAAAATTGTTTGTATTTATATCTAAGGTTAAAAAATGCAACACTAAGTTTTCCATGAATTTTTCTTCAAATAGCTTTAGAGAAAACTAAAAGTCATTAAATAGGAAAAATGTTATGAGCGTTTGAATTTTAAATTTTTACGAAATCGCGTAACGATAACGATTTATCCTTACAATGATTTTCAATATTTGTTATTTTTCAAAGTATAAGTCGTAGATACTTGAACAATTCATCAGTTATTGAGATTAGCATTTTATTTACATGATTTAATTTTTTAAATATTTCGCTTATTTTACTGCTTTTTATAGGTATTTTTAATATTCGTTTTTGTTAAGTTTTTTTTTTTATAAATATCGATAAATTTTTTTTGGCTGAGTCAAAATACTTGAAAATTTAAAATAATATTCCTCATAAGTTTTTCTTATAGTGATTCAAAAATTATAAGAATACATAGATAATTTATTTTATTAGCGTTTGAAGTTAATATATTGACAAAATTTAGTCAAAATCATGAATATTTGCAAATTATTTTGTGGGTATAATTCATAAAATTTTTTTTTATAAGTAGCTAAGAGTTGAAAATTTAATATAAGATTTTCCATAAGTTTGGCTTACAATAATTAAAAAACAACTTAAATTTTGGTGTATTCAGGCTATTAAAACATACAACACTGGAAATTATATCCTATAGGCTAACAAATCATCGCCGTTCAAAATCGTTTTTTGTATACAATGATACCTATCATTGGATTTAAGTTTAATACATCCATTTTATTGACCTTTATAGCAGAGGGTTACTCACTTGACCACATTTTTTTAAAATTTTTTTAACAAAATTAATCTTAAATTAATTTTTAGTAAAAATTGTTTATAGAAAAACAGTGACTCTGTTTTACATTTTACATTATACATATTAAGTAATTCAGTTATAATTTATAAAGTAATAAATATAATCATCTCTTAGTCATTATGATCTGCTATATTGTACTATAATGTCTAATACACACTGCATAGTAGTATGTAGAGTGAATAGTGATACCTACTACTGTATTTAGTATTTATATGATTATTATAATATAAAAGTATAAAACGATGGTCGATGATTAAATTGTATCATTATTTTTGTTGTCAATATATGGTTAAATATAGTAAATATACTGATCTATAGTTTGGTTATAATTACAACTTAAGATATTAATAAGTATTATGTCCCATGTGTTTAAGTTGATTTGTGGTCGAATTAAGGAGGAGTACTAAAAGGAGGCATTTTGATAAACAGTGGTATTTCAGAATTCAGAGTACCACCTAACTACAAAAAAGTTATTAGAGATTGGTTATCTTACTCACCGAAATTAAATAAAGCCTTTTGTTTGCCTTATATTCTTTTTGGTTCTGATAAAAATATTTTTTCAAGAATGTCTTGGCCAATTAATTATTCTTATGGCATCACAATCTCCTATTTTATCATCTCATCTATCTGTAGTCAAGTTTAAAGGGAAAAAAGCAATTTCATTACTTGGGAACTACAAAATCAGTTGATTGATTGTGTTAGTCAATCTATTACCTGCACTATTAATAAAGAAATATTTGAAGCATCATTTTTCAGTATTTCTATTGATTTGATTTTTGAAGTTTTTAGAACCTAACAAATTCCTTTTATAGTAAGATATGTTAATAGTACTGGGGATATTTTTGAAAGACTGCTTGCCCTCAAATCATTTGCGATTACAATAGAAAAGGTTCTGTTTAATATCTTTAAAAGTGTCATGAAAGAAAATTAACTCCAATGTAAAACTGCATTAGTGAGCTAGTCATATGACAAAGTTGGAAATATATCGGGTGAATATAAAAGGTTTGCAATCTCATATTAAATTGGAAAATAGTCACGTATTATTCATATGATACCATGTACAACAATTAAACTTAGTTGTAACATCTATAATTTCAAAAGGCAAAGATGTTATAGATATGTTAAGTAATCTTGAAAGTTTATATTCTTTTTATGGTCAAGTAAAAAACAAGTTTATATTTTTCGACAAAACACTATAAATTACATTCAAATAAACAGCTTCAATCTCTGAAACTTGTCACAACAACAAAGTGGATGTCCCATTCGGTAGCTTTGAAAACAATAATATTTAAGTTTGAGGCATTAATTCAAATTTTAGAAGAAATAATTGAAAAAGAAGGTTTAGCAGATGTGAAAGCTACAACGACAGCTAATGGTTTGATTAAAATATTTTTGTCTTTTCGATTTGTTTTAAAATTGTATTTGATATTGTCAATTCACTTAATAAAGTATTTCAAGAATCAGATATTGATCTCTTGACAGCAACAGACTTTATTTTCTCTGCATGCTATAATCTTAAAAAAATTAAGAGTGATAGTATATTTCAAACACTGTAAATAATGCCAAAGTTTTTATTAATACATCTGATAAAGAATTTGAAGAACTTAAATAAATGAGACCCATTAGAATACCTAAAAACACAATCAAAATGGATAGTATTCAAATTATCTTATTGTAAATCTGTTTTTTAAAATGAAAGTTGAAATATTTAATGTTATATTAGATACAACTCTAGAAAGTCAATTTAATGATGAATATATTGGTATTTTGAGGGATATTTCATTATTTTCAAAGAAAAGAATTGATTAAATAAATGTAATGTAAAATGTTAATAAGTTTCCAATAGATGGTTTTAATGTATTTTGTTCAATTTAAACAATTATTTCACAAGAAGATCTGAAAACAGAATATTTACAGTTTGTTAATATTTTCAAACAATTGAATAGGTAATAATATTGAATTGCCTCATGAATTTCTCAAACGTACAATTTGATGAAGATGGGAAATTGACATCGTCAAATGATGAAGAACTATTATCTATAAAAAGAAAATAGGAAATGCAAAATCCTAGTACCTAGTGTAAATCAGGTTTTTAAAGTTTTTGGTGCAGCAAACATAAATACAGTTTTTCCAAATCTTTAAATAGCGTTGAAAATAACTGTAACATGGCCAGTAAGTAGCATAAGTACAGAAAGGTCATTTTCACTTTTGAAATTACTTAAAACCAGACTGAGAATTAATACATTTCAAAACCAATTAGAAAATGTTTTAATAATGTCCTATGAAAATGATATTGAAGTTGACAAAAATGAAGTGTTACAAAAAATTTGCAACTAAAAGTAAAGTTCTTACTAAACTACTTAAACTGTAATTTTGTTCTTCAATAAAATGGTTTTATATAATTTTTAATTTTTAATTGCTGAAAAAGTTATTAGTTTTTATTTATTATTGTTACTTAAGTAGGTAAATTCATCATACTATATTGTTTGCACTAATTAAACTTACATTTAGTTTTATATTATTTTAAATATTTATTCTTTTTGTTTAATTTAATATTAAAATATCTTTTGCATATTTCAATATTTCGTTTAATACAATTAAATCTATTCCATGTATTCTTTAGCTTTTTTACCAAATTCATCCAAAGTACCCTGTTATAAGTACCACAAGTAAAATAAATAAAAAAACTCATTTAAATTGTATCTTAATATAATTAAGATATTAAGATTAAGATAAAAATAAATATTAGATTAATATTAGATATTAATATAAAATAAAATAAATAAATATTATATTAATATAAAATATTAATATTATAAATATTATATTAATACCTATTATATTAATATTAGATTAATATTAAGATATTAAGATTTTTATAATTATTTTAATTATTAAAAAAGTTAATAAGTAATAATCTATTTACATTTACTTGACATGTAAGACTTATTAAGAATATTTTGTACAATATGTAAGTATATTATTAAATATTTAAAATATTAAGAAATTAAAAATGTTCAGTGAGGTCACTCAAATGTTTTTGTTGTGCTCAGTTAAGGAAACGCCGCTAAATATTATTTTGAAGATAATTATTTTTGTTAGTGAGTGGATCTGGTTGGTGCAGAGCCGGATTAACATAGGTGCAAAAGGAGCTTTTGCTCCAGAGCGGCAAATTTGTTGGGGCGGCATATAACTTTTGTAATATTAATATTAAATACTGTGCACTTTTTTTTTCAATGTTAAATCGAGTAATATTATATTTTAAAATATAAAATTATAAGCTATGGCACTAAATAGTAAAATAATGTGTCAATAATATTATTATTAAGATGGACTAGCGCATAGTGTAGATAATCATTATTATAAATACATATATTATTTTAAGGACTTTTTGATAAGAAATACCTATTAAATATATATTGCTCCAGGGCGGCTCTGATCCTTAATCCGGCTCTGGGTTGGTGGGTGGGTGTATAAACTCAAAATAAAATTGTCATATGTGTTTAAAATCACATTGATGCCCTTGTATTATGCATAGACATATTTTATATATTTAAACTAATAAGTAAAGAGTATAGGTATCAATCATAGCCCATACCTAGGTTCTAAACATAAAAAAGAACTTGTTGAACTTGTTTATTATGTTACACATTATTTTTTTTTGGTGGAATGTTGATATTGTAGTTTACCTCATCAGAATTTAATTTATTTAACTTTAATTTATTTATTTTATTTTACAAATTAAGCAGGAATATCCGAATGAATGAATGAATGATGAGATGTGCAGAAAATTATTAGAATCCTACATTAACACTTTTATTGTGATTTTTGGGTTGTTTGTATATATATATTTTTTGATACAATATTATTTCGGTATATTTCTAATTACTGTTATAATTAAAAAATTTTGTCTTCAGAATGAAGATTAAAAAATAAAATAAAAATAATAAATTATTGGAGTATTTTCTTACCTTTGCTTTACAACTGTAATTACACTCAAGCGGATCTGATATTTTAATTATTCTACACTATAATACGATTTTATATTGATAAAACATTTTAAAAATATAGGTAACCATTTCTTCAATATCACACGATTAAAATAAAATAATTAGGTAAACCCGATACCTTGAGTCTATGAACGTCAAATGTTTAATTATTTTTTATACTTTAAAAAATACATAAAGAAGAATGTATTTCAAAAACACAAAGGTATAATATAACCAGTACAACTAATACAGGGACGAATTATGGATTGTGAACTTCAAAATTCGTGAATTATAATAGTGAAAATATGACACGTCATAAAGTCACGAAAAAAAGATATCAACTGTAAACGCCGTTAGCACAGCATCTTTCCAGCGTAGTAGCGTACACTGATAATAGTACTATACTACTATACTGAGTGCGCTGAGAAAGCGAAAGTCGGCGGCGACCTAAATCGGTTTTACTGCGCAACCCCACACGTCACTCTGCCGTAGGGAAACCGGTTTCGATAGCAGAGAGACGCGGGAGGATGCGCGAGCCGATTTGCACTCTTTCGGCGCACTCAGTACTGTTGTCTGTTATTATAAGCGTAAACCGAAATTTTTGCGTATCCCCTTCCGTTCCACAGCTAATACCACCACAACATTCGGCCAACTGTCACGCCGGATCGCAGAATTGTACCTCAGCCCAAAACACGATAAAAAATATATATCTAAAAAAATTATCCATAATGCTTATAACAAACATTAATTTATCACTACAAAATACAAATTGTTCCGCAAAATATTTATTCGGGTATAATTGCTACTCAAACTATATAGATACCTATATTTTATACCGATGCCGATTACTATTTGAATCTTAATGAAGTTTGAACAAATACCCAAATATTTAAGTACTTACTTAACTTATATTTTTTTTTTGCGTACAACGGAAAACCTCCCATTTTTTAGGTGAAAATCAGAATTGTGGATGCCATTAATCGTATTACCCATTGCCGTTATATTATTACCTATTTAATATTATTATAATAGTATTATACTCGTTTATAGAAAAATATGGTTGTTTTTGCGGTCATCAGCCGTCACCCATTTACAACAGTTACCTACACCTAATCGTCAGAAATGGAACTTGAAAAAGCCTATAATATTTTTGGGCGAAAAGCGAACGTCATTTAATACACATTGAATGTAGTCTATTAGACTAGGCTTTAGAAGTTAAGACTATCTTAAGTCGTGGTAGGAATCTACTTTGATTTTTCATATTGAAGCTCTCGAAATGAAACACATGTATATCATGCGGTTGTGTAATAGGTAAACCCAATTTACCTATATTGTGTTACATTATAATTTAGTGTAAAAACACGAACATACAAACTACTTTTTACTCCCGCGTTTTAAATAAAAGACCAAATTTCACTATGCCAGAAAAACATAAAAAATAAAAAAATTTATTACATAAATAGGTACATAATATTATGTATTATTTACTACTAACGGTAGGAAAATAATTTGTTATTAATTTTTATTTTTTCGGTTGTTTAATGACAAAATCTTTTGATTTGTTTACGGCTTCGAAACGTATCCACGCCTTTGACAGATTCAACAAATTGCCTATAATAGTTTTTAATGATGACGTAGCTTGATTCACCGTCATCATATTTAAAGTTCTATGAGGTTCATTTGGATTTTGTTCTATACATATTGATAAAAAAATATTTGCCCGATCAAAATCTTGAAAAAAACCTATAAGGATTCTATATAATTTATTTTTTTTTTGCTATTTAAAAATACCTAAGCACAAATGTTTTTTAAGCATTTAAAGTTAAAATTTTGATACAATTCAATATTTATTAACTTTGCTAAAACTTTCAAAATACCTATTTAATGATATTAAAATGTATTACATTTTCAAATTTCAATTTTTATTGCTAAGGCTTGACAAATTAATATAAGGTTCCAAATAATAGTTAAAACTGTTAAAAGTAATTCATTAATTCATATATTTAGTACCTACATCAGTTATTACATACACCTATATAAATATTTACATAGGTAATACTCATGGGCGCCCATAGGTAACATTTTAAGGAGGGTCAAAATAAAAAAATTCTCAAATGTAAGATAATAAAAATAGGTAATAATAATATTATGGTAATATTTATTGAGCTACAAGTTCATAATATTGATAAACATAGGCGTGCGCAGGATTTAGTGGTAGGTGTTGGCGGTGTTGCTAAAAATTATATTACATATTAATTACATATTATTTATTTGATTAATACAAAAATGTCATTTATTTTATACAATACATCATTACATATTATTATTATTATTACAATGCTAGACGTTTTTTGTAATGTTTCTTATTTTGTAAATTTTAACTACTACGTTACTAACTATTTTTAGTTAGAAAAAATAAAAATTGTGAGTGTTTGCAGCCCACAGGTGTTGCTATAGCATACCCTGCAACATCCGTGCGCACGCCTATGTTGATAAATATAATTGAAGTTACCTTTACCCAGTATAAGAAATAATAATTTTCAGAGTATCTCTATACCTAATACCGTATTAGTAATACGTCATTTATTGTCACACAATTTACTTGAAAAAGACTTCTCTATATTATTATTTATTCAATTTACGGCTTTTGCACATTCACATAATATTATTTTAAAATTATTCAAAATGTATAAATCTATTATATTTTGAAGATACTAACTTAGTTTCACATGCAACAAATGTTTGTAATGTTCGTAAATTTAATATTATTTATAGTTCGCTCTTCGTTATGAATAGAAAATTAGGGAATTATACATGATTGATTTCTTTCAACATGTGCGTGAAATGTAAAAACACTGACCGAGAAGTTCAATTTCAAAGTCGTTTACAACTGAACTTCACGATCATGACGAACTAAAATGTGTTATCAGAATTTTATTCCATCGATTAATACTAAATCTAACTAAATAATAGAATAGTTGTTAATCGTCAATATTGGTACAGATCATATTAAATTTTATATAATCTGTGCTAATCCCACGATCTTAATTCGTGACTAATACTAATCACTTATCATAGTGATTTTTTTAGTTCATGATAGGCGGTAAGATATTTTCTTAAATAGTTTCCTGAAGTAAACTGAACTATTCTCAAAGATCAAACCCTGTTGGTTTTAGAATATGCCTACTTCTAACATATTTTATTCTTAATTCTTTAACAGTCATACTTAATTTTATATTATTTGCATTTAAGATTTGTTAAATTTTATAAAAGTAAACACGTATTAGTTGTTCATAAAAAAATTGTATTAATAATAAAATTACTAATTAATTTTTTATAACTAGTTCAATTTCACCAATCATATCAGTTACAGCCGTGGTGAATTACACATTACTAAAATTATAGTTCTTAAATAAATATCTAATATTTTAAGTTGTTATCTAATATATAAACAATTTTTCCTGTATCGTTTTTAGTTATTTCCCGTTGCAGAATAAATCTAGTCAACTAGGTGCAAAAAAAATTCTTTATTTTAAACACAAAATTTAAATTTAAATTGTATAATTATTTAGTTCTGTTCTTATAATATAAAATAAATGGTTTACAAGGGTATAAGAAAAACTCAAAAGCTGAATTTAATTAAAATATAATAAATGTATTGAAATTATGATCTTTTCATTAACTTTTAATAAGTCTATGATTGAGATTTACACTCATTGTCATTATACATAAATCTTTGAATAAGACTGTTTTCATGTATGATATTATAATATGTATGGGGTTTAAAAGATAATTTTTATTAGTGAAAAAAATTTGTGTTTTAATTCAGTTTTATAATTAACAATAATACTACAAAAAATTGAATTGAATTTTTAACAATCTCATTTAGAACGTTGATTTAACTTCTATCATCACATAAAGAAAGTTAACAATAAATCAATTTTGATAGCATGATTGTTAAAATCAGTAGACAAACTTATTAAATTAGAATAGATAAGTTGATAACAGAATTTATTGTATTGTGCTGGTAGTCAAAAGATAACAAAAAAGTACCCAAGCCTAAAAAAAAAAACAATTTTCATAAAAATATTGTCTAATTCAAAATAATATATTACTGTCTTTACAAATAATTACGATTAACAAAAAAATAGCCAATTAAAATAAATATTTTGGAAGTACGCATTTTTCTTCAACAAAATGTTGTTCTATACATAACAAAGCACGGGGTAGTACAATACAATATAAATACAATTATAAATTTAATACTATTTAAAAATAGTTAAATATTTGATTATAAATCACTATAAAAATATACTTCACTTTGATTTAAGTACGTACATACAACATAAAAAAAAAAAATATATATAACAGTTTTATATAATTATCAACCAGACTAGATAAGTTACGTCAAAAGCATTTGCCCTAAATATTATTATACTATATTGTAATACAATTGATAAGGGGGTCATTAAAAACATATTATGAGCATTTATTCTTTAACTTGATACAAAAGTTAACTAACCAAAGTAATAGCATATATTTTCGTACATAAATAATAATGAAAAAAAATTATCTGAATGCAATAATCCACATATAAAATGTCTTTTCAACTAAAACGGAACTTAATTACTTAATTAAACAATATTCTGACATTTTGTTTTGTCGCTAAATAATTAACATAAACAAAAAAAACTAAGATTAAAATTCTACACAAAAAAATTAGATGTTAGATTGTATTTATAAATAAGCATTCAATTATGTAAAATAAATAATAATATAATTCAATTTAAGTTATATGAGACATGCTCAAGCCATTTTAAGTATTAATAATAAATAATCACGATAAAAATATTATATATATATGCAAAAAAAAAAAAAAAATAATAATTTAAAACTAATTTCATTTGATTTGTAGTTACTTATGTTTACTGATCCCTCATAATTTAGCTATGCATGTCTTAACCCTCTAACAGGCTTAACCCGGCTATGCAATAATAGTATTCCCAAGGTGGGAAACTATTGCCTGTTAAAGGATTAAAATAATACTTATTAACATTAATAAACAATAATTAAATTCGAGATCAATATTTTATTTATCACACTTCAGATGGTCCCATAATAGACGAATGACCAATGGATACAGCCATTTTGGATAATGATAATTTAGGATGTTTAGGACTAGTCTTAGAGAATAGAGAGTTGTTAGTTTCAGCAAACATCTTACGAAAACTGTAACCAGAAAAAAATAATAAATTATAATATATAATGCATCAACTAATGATAAAAAATACTTCACAATATATGCTTACAGTTTACGAATGCCAGATTCTGGATTTCGTTTCCATGGTGCATCATCAGGTTCTAAAGGTAATGGTCCTTGAACAGGGCCTTCTTCCTGTTCATCGTCAGACCTGAATAAGATAATAAAAATGTAATTATAGCATTTATATTCAAACTATGAATAAACTATCAACATGACTGTTAAAAAGTCTAAAGATTTAATTTAACCATACTCAGTACAGCGAGAGAATACTCTGCGGACCAATGAAAATATATTTACAGACTTAGCATGTTCTCTTGCTGAACAAAGTATAGAATATTTATTATTTTACATTAACAAATGATATTTATGTAAACACTAGCGTACTTTCAAATATTGAAATATTTTTTTCAGTGTTTATTTATTCAATTTAGTCTTGCATATTGAAGTTGTTGTTTTTCTTTGAGAAAAATGAATTAATCAATATTCTACCACCATGCATAGTTATGAAATAAAAAAAATTTACCACAGCAATAATTGAAAAAGAGCAACTAAAATGAGACAATGTAAGCATTTTGCTATTAAGAAGTCATTACCTATGTGTCAAACACGAGTAGTGAAACTAACCTGGTTGGAGATATTACATCTGGTGAACTTTCTGGGGTGGTGATGATTGACATTTGCGTGCCTTCCTTATCGACCGGAGCGGTGTCAGGATTTTTTCGGTGACTGTCTGTTCTGGGGGTACAGTTTCGTAACAAAATTCTTCGTACCCGCGTTTCTTGGATTTCATCTCTTTCCTGGCTAATGTACAAGTTTACATGCACAAAGTGGTAGATTTGTAGTAAACCAAGCAAATTGTAGTAAGCATATGCGAACCAAGCGTGCAAATGGAAAAATAAAAACGTGCTTATTTAGTGAGATATAAAATTTTTTTAGGAATAAATTGATAGGCGTAGGTATTTATACATTAGTAAAGAAAAAATTAAATTACATTGGTTACAGCAACATTTTTAGTTACTTTTCTTGATATATAATTTAAAATTACGATTGTTAAGCGGAATATTGTGTAAAAGCTGTTTATTGATAAGAAATTTAATTTTACCATTGATTATAAATAGTCAATAATAATAGTATTTATAATCAATGTTGTTACTTACGATATAGTCAATTGTTCAACCGGCTTAAATTGTGAAAGTTCATCTTCAAGATCATTAACACGAGTTTTTAATTCATTACGTTCAGTCAAAATATCTTTCAGTTCATTGGTTGTAAATTTTGGTCTATCTGGATCGTCTAAATCATAAATGGCTTTATTTTTCAAATCAGGCAAATCGTCCTAAATAAAATGAAATAAATATTAACACACGTGGATATCAAAAAGCAAATGATTAAACAAATAGTAAAATAGTTAACTAACTCTATATTTTGAAAGGTCTTCATTTTCTTTTTGAGCCATACCAAACCTTTGTCTAAGTGATATAAATTCTTTTTGTTGTTTTTGAAGTTGGGAAAGAATATCAGCTCTTTCTTCAACTAAACTACGACATTGTAGTTGTGCAAAACGATGTTTACGCCGCAAGTCTTTCAAAGTAGTTTGCAGCCTTTCCATTTGAACAGTTAACTGTATTAAATATAATTGATAAAAAAGGAATTAATTGAAATATAAAATAAAAAGTTCCATTCTAATGTACAATAAAAATTAATACAATGTTAACTTACAGAATCAACTTCATTACTCTTGGAATTTAATTGATGTTCATAGCTTCTAATACTATCACGCATTTGATCAACATTATGGCGTAGACGTTGAAGAGCAACAGTATCAACATCTGGACTTAAAACTTGTGCTAAAAGTTAATAACCAGTTTATAAAAAAACATGGAATTATACATTTTCTTAGAGTAATACATTTAGAATCAACAATCTTATCCTTTTCTGCAGCTTGTAAAGACTCTGTCAATTTACGGTTATCATCTTGAAGTCTAGAAACAGTAGTCAACAATTCATTATAGTCTTCACGCCACTTATCTTCAATTTGTTCCATCTCCTACCAATATAACATAACACAATACGTTAACATATGTTTTATGTAATTATGTAACAGAATTTACCTTCTCATATTTCATCCTGTCTTCAGTCCGTTCCTGTTTATCCATTTCTAATTGTTGTATCGTTGATCGTAGATCGTCCACAGTAGTGTTCTCTCGTTCGTTCTTCATAGCCAATAATTCCATCTGCTCTAGGGCGGACACCACCTTGGGCATCAGTCCAGTTATGGCATCAGTGCCATACGCGTCTATAATAGACTCGAACTCTCGACCAATATCCTGTGCCATATCATAGACGTCGACAACGGACAGTGAACACTTATAGTTATCCATTTTTGCAGAATCGACGACGTGTAATAGCATTAGCGGTTGGCACTGTTGGCAAAAATATGACTGAGACACTGAGTTGATCACGGGGCACGGTGATCTGTGATTGTGGTTTCGGTCTCTATTTCGGTTCGGACAAACCCGTTGACCGTAAGCAATAAAATGATTCGGAAATAGATACAACGTTAGGACGCGGTAGAAAGTGAATCAGCTATTGGTATCGACTTTTTATTACTCGGTGTTTACAATCAATAGACCTGTTGACCTTTAAAAGTTTCAAAAATCTGATAACGATGATTCCCGAAAACAGTCCAGCTGCAGTTTGCTCGAGTCAGCAGCTAATCCAAATATTTTCTCCAAGTTCCAATTATAGCCCACCTCTAGTACAATCGGAATTCAGACGATTATCAATTATCATTTATCTCGTCCGTTTATTATTGTTGTTATTATTGTTATTGCGGTGGTGACGGTGTAGAGCGCAATCATAAAATACCGTTTTCCAACATAATCTAGATTAGCCAAGTACAAACACAACCTTAAAAACTCATTCGACGTCGTTTTTTGTTCTCCTTGAACGTTTGTCGGTTAACGTAGTTGGCAGCACTGCGCGGCGGCTACCGCCACGAGACGCTTTCGCGTACCCTCTGCCCGTCCCACCATTTATTAGAATTGTCGATCGGGTGGTGGGCACTGCGTCACTGCCATCAGTCCAATCTTTCATTTCGTTTGGAATCATCGGTCTCGTTGTTACTCCTGTGGTTGTCGCGTCCTTCGCACATCCACTGTTGTAAAGAAGTTTTTTTATTATTTCATCCATTTCAATCTACCGAATCATCGACTATGGTAAGTATTATTTTAGTGTTACTTTTTGCAATACTCTTCAGCCATCGTTTTTAGCCAATATTTTCTCGTTATTGTTGCGTTTTTGTTTCCACCATTATGTTTTCTGTTCGCACCATGCACTCGGTATCCGAAACACAGTCCTTCGACGGATTCATCGATTTCTTGATATTCCTTTACGCTATTACTTTATATTCTTATTTGTTTTTATCCTTTTTAAAGTCATTTTACATTTTTACCCATTTCCGTTTTTATTACAGTCCCATTCGCAATTTTTAAGGTTAGGAAGCATTCAAGCATGTCTATCGTATTATAAGTTTTACCACGGACTAAATAATTATTATTTTATTCCGTGTTTATACATAAATGTTGAACAGAATAAATATATATTTACGTGTGGAGCATACGGTCCATCTGTTCGAGTGTTTTTTTCGAAATTTTCTCGTTAATTATATCACATGTACACGTACACAAAATATGACTTGTGTATTTGTATATTTGTATCGTCGTATTTCATAATCGACGTTCAGCCGACCTATTAAATCAATGAACTGTATCTTTCCGCAGTGGTCGAAGGCTCCGAACACTATATTTAATCCCCCACGTGTTAGAAAATGTTCTTAAACACACCCCGTTCAACACGGACTGGTTAATGAGGAAAGATACTTGTTTTGGGTTCTATGATTCTAATAAGTTTTTTCATAAGACAACTCAGAATTTTATCTTTACCCCGTGTTTATTTTTATTTATTCTTAATTTTTGTTTTCTACAGTCTCATCGTAAATTTAGTGCTCCTCGCCATGGTTCTATGGGTTTCTACCCAAAGAAGCGCGCACGTCGTCATCGTGGTAGAGTAAAGTCTTTCCCTAAAGATGACCCTAGCAAGCCTATCCACTTAACTGCTTTCATTGCATACAAAGCTGGTATGACCCACGTTGTTCGTGAGGCTGACCGTCCAGGATCAAGTGAGTTTTTATTTATAATTTAAGTTAATAATTTCTAACTGATTTTTTAAAATTGATTTATGTTTGTTTAAGAACTCAACAAGAAGGAAATTGTAGAACCTGTTACCATTTTGGAAGCTCCACCCATGATCATTGTTGGTGTTGTAGGTTATGTTGAAACTCCATATGGTCTTAAACCCTTGAAGACTGTGTTCGCTGAACATTTGTCTGAAGATTGCCGTAGACGTTTCTACAAAAATTGGTATGTTTTATTTGGTAAAAATGGCTATTTGTTAAATTTTAGCCAGTGATGATTCTAGTTTAAAAAATGTTTACAGTTAGATTTACTGAATACTCTGATGTTACTTTACTAGGGCGGTCTGAGGCTAATTCTATTTTAATTTTTATATACTCAGATCAACGATTTATTGTTTCTGTGTAAATAATTAATCATTTATCTCTCCTCTCCGCTAGCGGATGAGAGTTGTATCTATTGCCAATGGTTTCAATTAATTTGAATGATGGCAAGAAGTTAGTTGTGTCTCCAATCTAGACATTGTCTATGATGAGACCGCTCTTCATTTATGTGTCCTACCTTTAGGTACAAATCAAAGAAGAAGGCTTTCGTCAAGTACTCGAGGAAGTGGCAAGATGAAAATGGCAAGAGACAAATTGCCAAAGACCTTTCCAAAATTGCCAAATACTCTAAAGTTATCAGAGTTGTTGCTCATACTCAGGTAATTATTTAATTTATTATTTTTGGTTTTTATTTTTATGTTTCACCGATGATGAATAATATTAATACAGTTAGACACTGACTTTAATTGATGTCAACCCCTAGGGCGGTCTGAGGTTATAACTTACTCTTTATCGTTTATGTATGAACTTGTTATTTCTATTTGGTTTTTTTTATTAATGTTATATTATTTACATGTATAGATGAAATTGTTGAAGAAACGCCAAAAGAAGGCTCACATCATGGAAATCCAAGTTAATGGAGGCACAGTTGCTGAGAAAGTGCAATGGGCCAAAGAACATTTTGAAAAGCCAGTACCTGTTTCTCATGTTTTCGCTCCAGATGAGATGATTGATTGTATTGGTGTTACTAAGGGTCGTGGATACAAAGGTATAAGATTTTATTGTATATTTTGTTAGATATAAATTTAATATAAATTTTATTTACATATTAAGGTGTTACATCTCGTTGGCATACAAAGAAATTGCCCCGTAAAACTCATAAGGGTCTTCGTAAGGTTGCTTGTATTGGAGCATGGCATCCCAGTCGTGTCCAGTTCACTGTTGCTCGTGCTGGTCAAAAAGGTTACCATCATCGTACTGAAATCAATAAGAAGATATATCGTATTGGTCTTGGAATTCATACCAAGGATGGAAAGGTAATAACATGTTTGTTTAATCAGCTGTTTTATTGATGGATTATCTTTGATAATCAAACGGTGAAAGTGTTGTTAATTTAATTGCAACGTATGTACCGTATACATCATAAAGTAATTTAGCTCGCCAAACTTTTGAGTTTGGATTTGTAGCTAGAGTTGGGCATTATTCCGTAACGTGCAAGAGCCCATCGGGCAGTGACTTGCTAGTAGACCATGCCTGGCACATTTTATATGAATTTTTTAATTGTTATGTCTTGGGTTGAATGATGATAATACATGATGTTTGCATTCTTGAGATTTCTGAAGATACCACCATGCTGCCTTCCTACTGACAAACCAAGACTTAAGAATTGAAGTTATTATTTTTTTTTTTTTATGTAATTGATGAAATAGTTAACCTATTTGGATAGATTAAGGATCTTGAATATGATCGAGGTGTATAGGCTATCACATCAAAAATAAAATTAATCCGCTAAACCTTGTGTTTAGATTGGTGTTAATGGTTGGCATTATTCCGTAACGTGTAAGAGTCCATCGGGCAATGACTTACTAGTAGACCATGCCTAGCACATTTTGTTTTTTAAATTGTCTTGTATTGAATGATGATTACACATGATGTTTGCATTCTTGAGATTTATGAAGATACCACCATGCTGCCTTCCTACTGACTTACCAAGACATTATATTTCTAAATAACTTGAAATGAAATGATGGAGTAGTTTTAACTATTCAGATAGAACAAGGGTCTTAACATAAATTTAGACGTATAGGCTATCACATCAAAAATTAAATTAATCCGCTAAACTTCGTGTTTTGATTGGTGTTAATGGTTAGCATTATTCCGTAACGTGTAAGAGTCCATCGGACTATGACTTACTAGTAGACCATGCTAAGCACATTTGTAATAATTGTTGCTATTATGAGGTTCTTTAATTTTTTGTTGTTGTTAAATAATCAAATACCTTATCTTTTTATAGGTTATTAAAAATAATGCATCAACTGAGTATGATTTGACCGAGAAGACAATTACTCCCATGGGAGGTTTCCCACATTATGGTGAAGTTAACAATGATTTCCTCATGATTAAGGGATGTTGTGTTGGTCCTAAGAAGCGAGTCATTACTCTTCGTAAAGTAAGTTTGATTTATTTATTAAATAATTTTGTATTTGAAAAAACCTGTGATGAAAAACCAGAGCCAATCCTATGAATGTCGGTGAACTAAATGCTTTATCCCAATTATCTGAGGTTTTTTCATTAAATTAAATATTAAATCATATATTTTTAGGATACCTAAGTATTAAATGTTGATTTCATTGTATCGGCGATTATTGTATGTACTAAACACTATTACTTGGTTTGACTAAAAATAGTTAACTATTTACTAATTGTACAAAATACAGATCCATATATTTTTAGAATATTAAAAAATTAAAATTTAGGACACTATTCTCTCTAGTTCAATATTTTTAATTTTTGCACTTATTTTTATTTATTTGATCAAAATTATTATTCATGGTCGTATTACTACTTTCCATTGGTAAAAATATTAAGTATGACTAGTTTTTATGTTCTTTTGGAAACCAATATATTAGATTAATCAGTTATTTTAGTTACTATATTGATTTCCCAAAGTTTTCATTTTTTATTGACTGAAACATTTCACTTAACATCCAACTAAGGTTTAACATAAATTCTATTCGATTACATTTAATCATAATTTTAATTGCATTTATTTTCTACTACTATCAACTATTGACCAATGACGAGTTACTTAACTAGAGCCAAATTTAATGAACTTCCATGTATTTTTCTTATCGCATTGATAGGACCGAGGTCGTTTAGAAAATAATTTTAAAAATATGACCAATGATGTATAACAACCCAGAGCCATTTTTTATGAAATATTCAATGATTGTTTATGTTTAACGCATTGATAGGACTGAGGTCATGATTTGTAAAACTATTTATTAAAATTTTATCTGATTCTTGAATTATATGTGTTGTTATTTACCTAACCTTGTTTTATTTATAGTCTTTGTTGGTACACACTAAACGTGCTGCTTTGGAGAGTATCAACTTAAAATTCATCGATACTTCATCCAAATTTGGTCATGGACGTTTCCAGACTGTTGCTGATAAGGCAGCTTTCATGGGTCCATTGAAGAAGGACAGGATTCGGGAAGAAGAAAAGGCCACTGCGGCTGCAAAATAATTGTTCAATTTTATTATTTGACAATTTATAATAAAAACAAAAAAATCAAAACTTGTTTATTATTTAATTTTGTTTTCCAATCCTACTTTATAATACAACCTTTTAATGGTTTTAAATAAGAAACAGCATTTCATTGGTTTCTACTGTAGTTTTGTTTTATTGGCATTGGTATCTTTTGAACATTTTTATTTCAAATTTTCTGATTTTGTGGTTTATGTGACTGCATTGTGAATTCATTTAATAATTTATTTAATTTGTTCATCAAGAATAAGAAGTTATTTGGTTGGTGGTTGGAGGTAATAGTTAAAACAGTCCTGCGCTGACTCAACATGTTCTCATTAATGTGATTTAAATTAGTAGGTTAATCAGTGATAACTATTTTACTGCTTTATTATGCATTAAGTTAATTGGATGAAGAATGCCCAATTGGTAATCTAATGAATCACCCAACGAAAAATGGTCACCATCGGGCGTTCTTCGTGAAGAATAAATTTAAGGTATAAGTCATTTCCAGATGTTCATATATTGATATTTATGTATATGGTTTCACTTTCCATGTACCAATTTTTATTTCTGTTAACACAAACCTAGCGAATACCGTTTACCGATTAGTTATGTGTTATGATACCGCCAAACAGACCAATTCACATTCTATTAAAAATAAATTGGACCTATAAATAGCGGAAAATAATATATCTACGATTGGTTTAGTATAATAGTGGTAGCTACCCATAGAGCATTATTCTATGTAACCACCCGTAGCCGAACACTAAAAGATCATATTTTAGAGAGCCTAGATAATTATTTAGGATCTTAATCGTTGGCTCTGTGATCATATTGTGTACATGTATATTATGAATTATGATCTAAGGCGCTCGCTACTTTGTATCCGTGAATCATGCACATCATAGTATTATCAACCTCCACCGGTGGTTACACTTGTACTAACCACTGGTATAATGCGTTATCAATCGTTAATTTTTTACGTATTTTATGCAAATCCATTGATACAATATCATCGTATATATTTGTCGTTTGGCTTTAGCTGTAATAGGCAATAGCTCAATGCTGAGTACCTGCTGATTGTTGAATGCCGATTGCCGATCGGCGTTTACACTTAACTGTGTATCGTCTAATAGATCGGCGTTAAGGGCTCAGAAGTTCGCCTTGGATTTTTCCATTGCGTTAACGAAGTTTTTTTGAAACCGATGTGATCGTCCGCAGTCCATCATCGATAATGCCAGCCGCCGAACTGTCCAGAGAAGGTTAGTTTCCGGTGGTATTCGTTTCGCCAAGTTGGTTATTACATTTTTCAATTTTGCTCTACGAATGATCTCCAGTCGATTTACCGGCCATCTAATTTTCTTCTTTAATTTTACCACCTTATTTTAATAATCTATAGGGATACCGAATTTAACAAAAATACGTGTCTGAATTTTACTCTATAATGCATGTTTGACGTACATGCATATACTATGATGAGTGGGAGTTTCTGCTTAAATTATACAATCTTCACACAGTTGATTTTAATGTACAATTAGGTATAACATTTATGTTTTTATGATAGTGTTTTTAAATATCACTTTTTAAATTATAATGATAAAACTTTTCAATTTTAATTTAATTTTTTTTATAATTAATAATTATATTGGGTTCTTATTGTAATACAAATACGTAAAAATATGTTTGAATAGGTAGGTACCTGTTGATACTTCGTATTTATATTTATTTTTTAATCTAAAATGAATTAGCGCTATCTTCGCATTCTAGGAGCTGTCCTTCCTCATCAAGTTCATCTATGTTGGGGCTGTTGGGGGTCACTTAACTTTTATTATGGCATTAAAAAAAAAACATAAAATTAGTAGGTATATGTATATATTATTAATCAAACAAATCCTAGAAAAGTTTATTTTTTAAACTGATTTATAATATAATTTTTAAGTAGTAAAACAATGATATTATTACTATAATAGTTTTTTTATTGTTTGTTTCTACATTCTGGCATCAATTTTTAATATATTCTATTCTGTATTAAAGGGGGGAGGGACTAAATAATTTAAAGGTGGTTAATTGTTTTAAAAACATCAAAACTTAAGAAACACATAATTGTATTTATTGTCCGTTACTTAACTAAATAAGTGATTCAACGAATCACAAATTGAAAGTAATTTTTAAAATGGTCCCTAGATGTGTAATATGTAAGTTAAAAATTATAAAAAATATTTGTTTAAAGTTAAATACTAAATTATGCAAGTAGCCAGTAGGTATAAAAATATTCATATTAGTTGAATTTTAATTCATACTCATTTTATTTGTGTAATCGGTACATATTTTTAGGAACCTTCATTTTAAAAGAAATAGTTAGTGAATAATTATAATATTTAGATATAATTAATAGACAAAATATATTCCTAGATATGTTTCTTGGCAGGGATTAATTTTTTAATATTATTAGTTAAAATTAAATTCCCTTAACAGTCTTTGTTTTAGCTATTCTGCGGTTTAAGCCTTATTGAGGGTTATCTCATTATCTGGATATATGTCTCACCCAACACTAAATTATTTATAATTAGTTCTTAAGTATTTTAAAATTGATGTAAATTATATAATTTAATTTTAAGGTGCCTCTTTGATTGTTTAATGTATTGAACTGCAAGGATTCATAGTATAATGATATTTTATGTGTTATTGATAATTAAGGAATGTCTGGAGATCCCGAAAAACATAAACAGCAACAACATCTTTCATTGTTGAAAGATGAATACGTCAAACTTCAAGCTTATTGCAATGAGTTGGAAAAAAAACATGCCACATTAGCTGCAACATACGGTGATTGTAATGACAAAAGTTTCGTGTCCAGGCTCTTGAAAACAGTAACAACATTGTATAATAACACACTTTACAGGTAAACTTTTAAGTGCTTATTTTTACTTTTTAAATTTGCTTTTTTACTTATTTACTAATTATTTATATTTTCAGTGATTTAAATATAACACTGGCAAATGGCGATGTTCCAGCTCATAAATTTGTATTATCATCAAGAAGTGATAAATGGGGAGTTCCTGATTTAACTGAAGTTATTTACTTAGGTATATATTATTTAGAATGCATAGCATATAATAACAGTCTTATTAATTTTTTTCATTTTTTAGATTGGACTGCATTGCCTTTGGATGTAGGAAAAGCATTACTAAAATGGATTTACACAGACCAAGTTGATTTCTCTAAAGGTGATGGTTTTGTTTTAAGCCTGATGAAAACAGCAGATACATTTGTTCTTGATGATTTAGTTAATAAGTAAGTAATGTATATATAGTACAATTTTAAATGTTTAGTAATAGTTCTAATTTTCTTTAAAAAGTCTTTTAAGTATATAATTTTAGAAGATAAATTACCATTTACTGATAATCATTAATCTTAATTTTGGTTATCTTTAGAAACCTAGTAAATCCAATGGTTTATCACTACAGAGTACAGACGTGCCAATAACATTTTAACTGATATCCATTATTTTAATATATTCTACATCCATCAGAAAAACTCACAAATTTTTGTTAAAACCATGAATTACACACTGATATTTGATAAAACTAATATTACATATATTTGTAATATAATATGTTGGTGAATTTTTTTTGTTTATAATTTTATGATGCACATTGTTATTTATTTGATTATATTTACTAAAAGTTTCAAGTGTGCAACAACGTAATTAGTTGACTTTGTTTTGCATATGAAGAGTAAAAAATGAAATCCACTATAATTAAAAATCTTTGAAGAATTATAGTTTAACCCTAGTCTTGATATTTTTACAATACTTTCAATTTCGCTACAAAATTACTATCTCCTTGTGCATGATAAGATTTCTTCAACTTTTGTCTGCAGTTTTTAAGCAAAACAATAAAATTGTTCTACACTCACTTTTATATTCTTTCTATTCTTTAAAATTATTTAAGAATTTCATTCAGTTAATTTTTTTTTCTTCTTAATGTATAATTCATAATCTATTTTATGATATAAATCTATATTTGCCAGTATGCTATTATTTTTATCTATGAATAAGTTGGTATTTATCTTGAATTATAACTATTTATAATACTTTTAAATTAATATAAACTCAATATCTTAATCTAGGTATTTGTTTTATTAACACTTAGCAATATGTAGAATTGTTCTTATTTTATTGACAGCATCCAATTATCCTCATTATTTATTTATTTATTTATATATTTCTTGTCAAATAGTAATTGACACATTTATATAATGTATTAATAACCAGTATGATAATTAAATTATGTATAGTATGTACTTAAACAAACGTATATATGAGAATAGATTGTCATAAAGAGTTGAGCTATGAACTAAAACATAATTTGATTAGCACTCTGCAGCATTTTTTTTTTTTGTAGGTTGGTTATAAGTTATAACCAATGTCTATAGTAGAGATTTTCAACCTTTTTGAGTCCATAGCTCCTTTTGATTTTGAATTAAAATATATGGCTGTTAAGGTTCTTGCTTTAAAGGACTCCCAAAGGGACTAAAATTATACAGGATATGATACTAGTTATGTGCTTTGACAAATTACTTCCTGCCACTAATGTATGATTTAATTTATCAAAGTAATGGGTAGCCGAGCCAGGGTATTTTAGTGAATGGTTAATAATGTTAAATGTATTTTTAAAATCTATGATGATAAAGAATGATATATAATTTTAATAATATCAATAAAATTAGAAACCCATTTTTTTATCATATTATTAATTTAATAATATTACTTATATTAACTTATTATTTATAATTTTTGATTATTAACATATTAATTAGTGCATAAGTATTTATAAATTACTTGTGATTAAGTCGCTACAATCACAATAATTATAAGTAAAAGAAATAAGAATTCAATATAATATGACTAATAACTCTGTCTATTTGTCTATAATAATAGTAGAATAAAATGTATTATGTTAATAAAAAGTTAATATTATAATTTATATAAATATACAATATTAACAATAATGTATAACTATTAAATAGTTAATTATTAATTAAAAACAGCTATATGTTTTGTATCTAATCAATAACTTTTATTAATTATTTTATGTTTGATGTAGAGTTAATAAAATAAAATAATTTAGATATTATTTTAAATGTTATTGCTTAATTGCTATCAAAATAAATTACTGAAAGTTACAATTAATAGTTTTATAAATGTTAAATATCAATGATTATAATGTAAATTTGAAAATACTAAATCTAATCTATGTGATATTATTTACCATTACATAGTGAATTTTGCAATTTATTGTTAGGCAACCTTTCAATAATCATTTTACATAATTATCATTAGTTAGAATGGCTCAATGTATCATGTGCGTAAAATGTCTAATATTAATAAGCCGTATATTTTAAAGCACCTAAAATATCAAAACTTAAAAGAATTAAAAATTATTAACTATCTTATTTTATAATAATTTACCTTAATGCTGTTTTTTAAATGATTATAATTTAAAACTTGTTTTTTTTTTTTTTTTTTTATTAAAATTAATTATTATTTCTTCTTTGTTATAGATGTGAAAAAGCACTTATGGCCTCTGTAAATGTAAAGAACTGTGTAAAATTTTATACAACTGCTGATGAAATTGGAGCTCAAACATTAAAAGAACATTGTTCAAGTTTAATATCTACTCATTGGGTAAGCATTGTGTACAAATGAATAAATAATTATTCATTTTGATATCATTATTTTAAACTATAATAAGTTAATTAATTAATTTAGTATTTTAATATGCTCTATATTATAAAAATAATCTCATGTTCAATAAGATTTATTTACTTATAAATACATTGTACCTTTATATATTTTATTTTTTTTTTAATAAATGATAATATTGATTATTATAAATTATAATTGGTAATTTTACTATCAGATATTTTGTTAATCAATTTAAAATAACTACATTCTATACTAAAACAAACTAAATATAAAAAATAATCTAGAATAATTAAAATGTATGTCGTATAAAATAAAATACAACTATATCCTGTGTGATAACTAACATGACTCTTAATTATTGAGTTGTAAATAGGGATTTTATTATTTTTTAGAAGAATATTTTTCCTAAATTTAACTAAAATATTTAATAAATAGTATTTTATAAATAGATAATTTTCTAGAGTAATGTTCACGGTAAGCAAGTTTGATGGTTTTGTAAATAGTAAATTGTTATTTAATAAAATATGTTAATTATTTTTTTTTTGAATATTATTCTAATAATTTTATTTAATAAATATTTATAGGATGATTTTACTAGCGAAGATTTTGCACATATGTCAGCACAATTCTTATACCACATGTTTAAGAGCAAGACTAAATACCCTCTGCACTCAGCTGTTAGGCTTAGAAGAGAAGATGTTGTATTCTTGTACGTGGTTGAGCATAGTTCCCAGGTATGTATATATTATTTTTTCCTTACATCATAAGCTAAGGTAATTTATTATAGCATGCGAAATAAAAAACTATTGGAATTGGTGTACATTTTTAATTGTGTTGGTTCCATGCTTGTTAATTTTGAAACATAAATTAATTTATTAGGTAGTAAATATGCAAATGACAAACGTGTAAAAGTTTAAAAATGGTTTGTTTTTCTCTTACTGACTTACTCCTAATTTGCAAGTCTCAAATTAGACAGTATTTTAATGATTTTTTTTAAAGATTATAGTTCTAATTTTATCTCTTTTAATAATGAAATGTGCAATACAACTTACTTTCTTAAAAATAATAATGACATTATTGCTTTAGATTTTTTTCTAATTGAAAAGTGAGAATAGTTGTTATTTTTAAGGAGGAAAATGAGTTCTAGTGCTTTTCTTAATAATTTGAAAAACAATTAGGCCAAACTAAAATAAAATTTTTAATTATAATTAGTTTACAAAAATTGATTTTATTAGTATTTTGTTGTTTTTCAAAAACATTCTCTATACATCGTATACATGTTATAGACTTATGGTGTAATTATTAAAACATTTCAACTTTTGAACTATTTATAGATATTTGAAGTTTGAATTTTTTTTTAAACGTTTTTCAATAAAATTCTACAAATAATATGCTCTTGGTGATAAAAGTTGAAAATGTAATTTAAGAATATACAAAAGTTAGCTATTAAAAAATATTAAAAAATATTGTCTCAATTTTTTTTTTTATTAGCAATTAAATTTAAAATTTGACCAAATTATATTATATTTATACAAAGAATCATTTTTTTGATCATTTTGTTGTAACTAAAAAATATTTGTGGGGAATTTCATATAATTTGTTACATTACACAAGTATATATATATTTATAGGTGTACAATAAAATAAACTTTGGCAAACATATTATTTCCCCTCGTTTTTCGTATGCAATGTTTCTTAACAAATCCATTAGGTATTATAGTAACTTACTCAATAACCAGGTACAGTTGGCTCTCACAACTAAGCAGTTACCAATTTGCCCATTTTTTTTTTATTAAAAGTCTTTGAAGCACTAATTTATGTTGTTAAAACTGAGGAAAAGAAAAAGCACCAATGGATATGATATTTTAATAATTAGGAACTCTTTCTTGTTCCCAATAATATATCTCAGTATTTCAAAAAGTAGATTTCTGAACATAATTTTTGTTGCCCTGTTTTAAAGTTAAATTTTAAAGTTATTCAACAGCAAAATAAGTACCTGTAATTGTTCTATTCTGTGATAGTACCTATAATGATATATTGTTTGTTAAAAAAGACATATCACGTGGGTAATTTACTAAACTCCAATTACATCTATATAACTATTATCATACCTGGTTTATATTGGTTATAGATCTTGACAAGTTACCTAATTAATCCGCATTGAAAATGTTATATATACACACAATGTGTTATACAAAGTAGAAATACTCGTTTTCTATCAATTACATTATATTTTATTAAATAAAGTGTACATTTCAATACACTTTGTAGTACAATAGAGGTATTATATCAGTAGGATAAAAAAAAATTACATATTTAACGTGTATTCTTAACATACAAATAAACACAGCCAAGTCTTGTTTAAAACTAATTAAATTATTCTTATAATTTTGTTTTATCATAGATTTCCGTTATAATATTCTGTTACAATAATTTTATTTTTTCTAGTCGATGTTCAAATATGAAACATTTTATATCATGTTATACCAACGTAATAAGTGTTATTTGCGAGTGTAGTGTATAGGTACGTAGAGTACATTCAATGATAACTCTACTGTAGTAGGCACATTAGATATATATAATTATAGATTTGAACGAAAAAAGATATAAATTATTGTAATATTATAACGATAAAATAACAAGTGTACATTTTGGACGTCGCATCGGTCCAATAAGTATATTAAAAAAATCAAAAAATGCCAATATTCACACTGATGTCCTATGTTGTTTTTAGCATTTTTCGTTTTTTCATTTATTATTTATTTAGTCTTTGTACAGTTGGCCAAGATTTCTAAACGCTGCACGATGTACATGAGAGCTACTTTACGCCGGTTGCGTGTGAGTTTTTAAAAATCTCATTATGTTGTAAATGATGATTACGGCAATTGTATCAGTGTGACTGGAAAAGTTTGTCGTCTGTTTGGCGTTGTTGCAAAGATTATCGTCGCAATAGCAAAATTGCGTTTCCGCTGTCCTCAGTTGATCATCGTTGCCAGAATAGCATCCCTTTTTGAACGAATCGTACTCGACAGCTGACTCGAATTTCCACGACCCGTTCTTGTAAACCTGATAATCGTATTTCTGTGGCGTACACCCCCTCACATTTCCTTTTACGATTTCTGTACATATAATAAATGATACGCATTAATCAATGAACGGTTGCAATAATGTTATATAATCAGAGCTGTAAATTGAATGTATTTGCAAGTTTTTTTTCGTATTCTTTATTTATAGAAGGAATATAATTAAGTTCAATCAACATTTTTATAATTATTATACTGCTTGCGCCACATTTTATTTTTATTTTTTCAATATTTTAACGATATATATATATATAGGGGTAGTATAAGTGCATGTTTTCTTAAAATAATATTATAATTTAAGTATATTTTTTTAACAATGTTTAATGTTTATGGGTTATGCACTATTAAAATTCGTAAAAGTATGTTATTATTTTCTTTTAAAAATGATATTTCAAAGTATATATTAATATATATATATTTTTAAATTATTCATTACAAGAAGAAATTGTAGTTTTTGTTTTAAATTACATGGTTTTCATATTTGAATGCTTAAATTTTCTTTTCTGTGTATAAGTGCATTGAATTCACAATCATAACGACTATCGATAATAAGTATAATATTATGATAAACGAATTACATTATACGACATTGGTAAAGCGTGTTACCATAACCGGGTCCGCCGTGATCTACTATAAATAGCTAACGTATAATAAAAAATGTCAATGCCCTATCTTTTAATCATATTATGGTATACACAAGTCCCTTTTTCTTTGTATCGTTAAGTTTATAGAATATAGATCATTAAATAATTGTCATAGCATTTACGACTAATAACATGGTAAACATTTATTTAACAGAAGTCTCGTTTATACTAATCAAAAACGGCTAAGTTACTAGATGTACAATTTTTAGAACCAACTAAAAAATCTAGTTGGTCAAGAGAGCTTGGAAGGTAAAAAAAAAAATCGGTACCTAATTAATACTTACAGCTGGTTTAAAGTTCTTTTAATGTGAGATTTGATGATGTGCAATTACAAATGGTAATTCAAGAGTAGGTATCAAATTATATTTTTGTACTTAAGTTTAGGTAGTTAAAACAATTCATAATACTTATACCTATCTATCAAAACAAAAATAAAAATGTAATTCAATTAAAAAGATATAACTATATTTAATATAGGTATATTAATAGCAGTTCATGGCGGACCCGGTAGATCACACGCTTTACCAATGCCCATTATACTAATATAATTCAATCAGGTATTATTATTATTTTCTATTATATATTTAATATATACGTACTTCCGGCTTGTAGTTCAAGTTGAAACGATTTTTTCATGCAATATGTAGAATTTGGACAGTGGACTTTGTAGTGATCAGAACCATCAAACTTCGAACACAGTCTGGTCGTTCGGTTCATAAATGATTCTGGTGGATGTACCGTACACTCATAGCAATCTATTTGACCATTCGTATCTTTAAAAAAATAAATAATAAAATATTTAAAACAACTAGGTATATAGATAATTTTCTCCCTTGTTCCGGTTGTCGTAGAGATAATAATTATATAGGTATATTATTTTATTTTCGACTATTTTTACTATTATTATGACGCGTATTTAAAGGAATTAAATATTTAAACTCCTCGTAGTTTAACCGTGCTCCTTTCAGGAATGTAATTACAATTTGCATTGGAGTACATATTTTATTATCTATCTTAATAATATCGATGGTCGTTTTGTTTCTCGCTAGATACTATCTTCGTTCTCTACGAATTTCTCAAATATAGCGCGAATTATATCATAAAGAAATTTGTGATTGCTTAAGGTTTAAACTCGCTGTCTTATTCGGGCGTATATCTATAGAATCTAAACAGTTTAATAGTTAAGTATGTGTGTCGATTATTTTAATGTTATTGTAATCATAAAAACTTACTAAATATGTTTTAATACCTACGTATTATTTTGTGTGCGTGCGTGTGTGATATATATATATATATATATATATAGTATTATTATGAATCATTTGTTTGAAGTTTATCATATATAGTCCTATCAGTGGTTTAACTGGTTTAAGTGATGAGGAGCTTGGTGATTTCTTCCAATAAAAAATATAATTTTTAATTAAGATTAATATTTTAAATTTTAAAATCTAATAAGAATAAAATTTAAGTACCTATACGCTTGGACAATATCGTTAAAATAATAATAATATTTTTTTTGTACCATGGTACTAAACGTGACCCTTTTCCCTTTCTTTCGAAGTTTATCAAAATCGTTTGTAAGTAGTTCTTTTGTATTTATCGTTATATTTCCTTGTTGTTAAGTTTTCTTATAGTTTTATTAGTACAATAAAAATTTAATTTGTCAAATCCTTATCCTTCGTGTGGTTAGACCTTGATGAAAATTGTGTTGGACATTTGTTATTTTTGTTTAAATTCGCAATTACAGTAATTGTGACTGGTCATAGGTGCCATTATTGCAATCAATTATCACATCAAATCCCTAACCAAATCTCAATGTCTTGACTGTATTGTCATTAAAAAAAAACTATTTTATCTAAACGTTGATCATTGTTGGAATTAGTATTAAAACAATATAATTATGTATGTGTATTGTTATCTGCAGGTTACATGTCATGAGACATAATAGTTTGTGGTTTATGTTTTATATACTTGAATTAATTATTAACTCTTTGTTCGCCCTTGACTTTGAAATTCTTTTAAGCATACCTTATATTTTGTACTTTAGTTAAGAATTATTTATTTATTTATTATAAGAATAACAACTTAAAAATTACACAGATATGAAAAAAAAATATTTGGCAATAAACCGCAGATGGGTCATAAATGGATTATAATTATAATTTTTTTTTTCATTTATTTGCTGCCTTTAGTAGGTATATTATGTATTTTAATAACTAAAGTTTATCATTAAGTTGAAATTATAATGTGCTTACTACGTTATTGTTTCAAAATATTTATAACATGCAATTTATCTCAACTTTCTATAATATGCGATTTGTATAATAACGTTACCAACAATGATAATGATTATAGTTAAAGGAGAAATTCGAATAATTAGCTAAACTATATAAGTTTAGGTAGCTACCTAAACTCACTTTTCGCGTAGACATAATATATAGTGAGTCTAATGTGTACTCGTATATCTAAAATGACGTTGATTGGTGTTATTAATAGTTAGAAATACATTTTGATAAATTATATTTTTTTTAGTTTGTTTGGTTGCATGTTTTACAGTGTTTCTTTTAAATCAATCGTATTCTTTTCCAGCTCCGTAATACCAGATCCTATACGTACTCTAAGAAAGTTATATTGTAGTATCTATGATATCATAAACTTTAAAATTAATCACTTTATACGCTATATAATACTGTGAAAAATATACAAGTTATCTTATGGAATTATCGACGATACGATTTTGAACACTACAAATAATGTATAATATTCATGATAAAACCACTGCGGTTCGCCATATATCATTGCCAGCGATAGTATAGGTCTTTGGATATTTCCTTTCCAATAATGTTTAAAATTATAACATTTTTTTTACTAATAAATCATGACAATTTATTTTTATGTGAAGTAAATATGACAATTTTGGTAATTTTAAGTGTTTCAAACAGGAAATTATTGTCTTTGGTTAAATTTTAATCATTGTTGGTAACACAATAATGTATATATGTTATAAATAAAAACCACTAGTGATATTATTTTATTATATTTTGTTATTTGCGAATCATAATAATATATTGTATTCACAATTTATTTATGTAGGCGTTTACTATTATGAATACAGGACAATATCTTTAATTATTATTATAGTATGGTCCATACTGCTACTATAATCATTATATTATTATCATAAACAGAGGACGCAATAACGAAATATTTTGCACGCGTTACTGAATATATTATTATATATAGTTGCAGTAATCTACGTTTTTGCTGGTTAGATTTTTTTCCTTGTCTGTTTATTAATTAATAATACTAAAATATCCAAGAATTTTTTATCATTAATATTGTAATGTAGATATAGTAAATTATTAGTTATTATAAAAAAAAAAAATGATCTGAAAATATATTATGATTCATGTATTATTATATACACACATAATATATATACTTAAAAAAACTATTTTAACTTTCCATTATCTACCTTTAATAATTATGATATATGTGCGCGGGTGTACCTTTCATTTATAAATAATCAATTATTTAAAAATTTTTAAATGTCTTTGTAGGTATGATGCCTTTATATTTGCGCGCATGTATTATTTTGACCGCGTGACCCTGATCTAGAAATAATATATTAGTTATAACGTACAATTTTTTTTTTTTACTCGCGGCGATTGTATAGGCAACATACTATAATGTATCACAAAAAATATTAATACATCATACTTATAAATCCTTTATGTAAAAATAAAAAACCAATTACAGCAATATCTATACGCTGTTCTACTTACTGGACACCAGAAAAGTCAATACATAAATGACAGCGGTAGCGAAAATCAAACTAGTCCGAAATGATAGATGAGGGATCATCATTTGTCGACTAAAATTGAATTTATTTTCATTAACTGCAATCTTATTATTATTTGTATCCAGCGGGTATTGTGGCAAATTGGTGAAAACTAATAAAATAACATTTTTACATTATTCGATGACACTGACACGGAACTTATACGCAGATGCATACAACTTTTACGCGTGAGTATTATTAATAAATGTACGACACTACGACGGACACTCGAACTAGTATAATATAATTTTTATTTTATTGTACACGCGATGTCTACTATATTATACGATATTAATATAACAACGCCGCTCGGTAAGTTTAATGAACCAACTGAACCGCCGGCCGCCGACTGGCTAGCTTAACTTCATTCTTCATTGATACATTCATATTATATTATAACGCGTGGTTCCCGCCGCTAACGCTACATGAAAACCGTTGGATCGACGACAACGCCGCTGTAGGTTTGTCTCGTGGCTGGTGGGAGTTGTTCGACCACTGAGTGACGTAGTATAATTATATATATATATATAATATATGATATTGTTCAGCATTCTGGTTTATTTATTATTAATTTTTTTATTTCGTATCTGTGAAGATTTAAAATTTTTAAAAACGTGGTTAACATTTTTCTTAGCTTAGAATAATATGAATATTGTACATGTCATACGTGTTTTGATTTAATACTGATGTCTGAAAGATGAAAGATGAAAAACTGTTCCTATTAAATACCGCGATATAATATGTTAAAGTTGACTTTGAAAACTTCTCGAAATAGAAAAGAATAAAGTAAGTTACAGGAGTTGAGATGGGTTATTGCGTATGCGACACGGATTTCATAGGAGTTAAATGATGTTAAATCTAATATAATTATATTTATGAGGATTATTTTAAATTATTTAGATTTTTTTTTTATATCATCTAAGGAATGTCTTTTTTGTGTCTACAAGAACATTTTTTTAAAAATGAGAACTGATATTCTTTTTAACTATAAATTAACAATGAATTATTTTTGAAATTGTTTACGGATCTAAATCAAAATCTTAATGAGTAGTTTCTTTATCAAAATATATATATATTTACTTGCCACATACATTCTTTACCCAAATAGTATACAAATCTAAATTTATATGGTCTTATAGGTACTTCTGAAAATAAACATTATAAACGTCATGTAATAACTGAATTGCAATTTTTGTTGGTAATTTTTTTTTTAATTAAACGTTGAATATTTTAAACAGGTTTTGTCGTTTGGGTTTTGCGATGGTTAGGTACAAGTTATAGATAACTGAAGTATTTTATATTTTATAAAGAAGGGGAAAGGGCGGCTTGGTAAATTCTTAGAGCACATTTTGAAAAAAAAACCTGTTCACTCATTAAAAAAAACAAAACAAATTAAAATTTGAATAAAAAAACGGTCAAATGACGTATACTTATAACATGTTATATTTATACTTATAATGATGTAATTCGTGTGCCTAGTAGAGATATTATTTTAATTTTTCCACGTTATCAATATTGTATATTAAGTGCTTAATAGTTAATACTTCTTATATAATGTTATAATATAGTAGTCTTCGGTTATATTAAAATCGTATTATATTTCTATACCCACATAATGGCGCAACTGTAAATTTTATAACAATTTGTGTAGTCCAAAACTTGTGTCGTACATCATTTTATTGAATATTCTAATTTAATTTATACAACAAATTATTTTTACGTAGGTACAATTCCGATTTGAAATTTAACGTACAAATGTTTTCTGATCTTGCATGGGGTAAATTGATTGACAAGTGGTCTCCCTGCAGTTAATATGGTCGTACGGTTCAATTATGTACCTTACCTATTTCCATACTATCTGCACAGATTCACAGTATATGTGTTCATTTATAGGAATCTTTTAAACAGTTATAATTAATTTTCATACATGTTTGAAATAAATATTATTACGAAAAATATAATTTAGTTTCATTATCATTTATAAATATCATAGTTAAATACATTATTCTTAAAGCTACCTTTATATAGGTATGTAATGGATGTGTTCATACATTTTTCATTAAAACTATATAATATAGAATGGATTAAGTATATTTGGATGTATTAAGTAGAACATATTTCGTTTTTTTATATTATCATTTATACAAACTACAAAAAGTAAAGTTCTCATTGAATTATTATTATTACAAAAAAGTAGTACTTATATATTAAAAAAATATCTAACAATACGCACGCGTACCAAACATTGTTGTAATATTAAAATTTTGCACATGATAAAAATTGCATACCACTAGGTGCAAATTTAAATTTATAAAATTAAAATATCAGTTAAATATTATTATATTATACAGTTTATTCACGATGTTCATTGGAATATTAATGGTTTTAAATTTACATCTATATTTGTCAATTGTTGTAATATATAATTATATTTATTTGTATTCATGTGTATAATATAATAATATACAGACTCGAAGGTAGTATATATACCTATATATAGATGGCTGGATTAAATTATGACGTCATTGTGCATATAGTACACTGAATTTGAAAACAAATTGTAATTTTTTCTCTTGAAAATTAGAAAACTTTAAAAATAAATGCACCGCTACTCGAACCGGATTGCTGCTATTCTAGCCATGTCTACTTTCTCCCAAAGAAATGAAAGAACTCTCTGTAGGTTTAATGATCTCGGAGTACCAAAACGAGGTCAAGATTATTCTCAGATATTATGTCCTTGCACTCGAGCTGTTCGATGATATTGAATTGAATAGAAAGAATATTATGTATATATAGTATATACAGCCATAGTTTACGTGTGTACCTACACGTAAAAATATTTTTAAATTATATCTATATATCCAAAACGGTATTTTTTAGCAATGCCAGCAAATAAACATATTCCAACGGTAATACCATTGAACCCGTACCTCTTCGTATACTCTTATCCCATTGTTTACTATTATATCTACTGTCTAGTATCTATTATGTACAGAATATGAACCTACGTCTAATCATCTGTTTTTGTAAAGGATACCTTTATTATTTTTTTTATAGTTGTGAGTATTGGTCTATGATCTATATAATAATATTGAATTTTGTGCAAACTCAATCGTACGCCCTTTAGACAATCGACTATCGTATGTGCCGTATTATCTTTTATTTTCATACATGGGAGATTCACTGACTATGCTTATTTCTTGTTTTATTTATTCAAATTTTGATTTGAGAAATTAAGTATTTTTAAAAATAATGTTTTCAAATTCTTATGTTTTTTCATAGTTTTAAGGAGTATTATTTTTTTGGTTCTACAAACTAATGAATACCATAAATTTTTTTATTGTTTCTATTTTATTAAGAATTATATTTTTATAAAAAATTTTGTTGCGTCTATAAATTATCATATCATTCTTAAGCTTAGTAGGTACCTTTAAGTAATTATCCTTAATAATGGTTTCACATAAACAATTAAATAGATTTAATGTTTAGTCTAGTTCTTAATTTATACTTAATGTTTACAAATAATAAAGTATTATTAAATTATTACTAACTACTACTACTTTAATATTAAATATTAATTAACATTATTAATATTATTTAATATATATTTTTTTATAATATTTGAAAAATTTTCAAATCATCATAAGTATCTTATCTTATCATAAATCTATTATCTTGGACATTATACTCTTACTAGCTTATTACATAATGGTCATAATGCTTAATAACTCAAAAATTACTTATTCGAATTTCGATTTATTTACATTAACATTTTCTAAAAAAATGTGCTTATCAATTTACCGTAAAAAAGAAATTCTAGTTTTTATTAAAAAAAAATAGGTTTGTATCACACCAAAGTACTTTTAAATTCGTAAATCTAAGTAGGTACCTAAAAATAATGTTAAAAGTATAAAAAATATCTATATTACTATAGTATTAAAAATTCCAAAATTTAGAATTCTAGTTAATGAAAAATTGTATGTAATATTTCTTTTTTTTCTTTTTATTAATTTTCTTTTTCGTTAATATTTCTTAACATTTATATAAGTATACGATATTCCTACCGTCTTTATAAATATGATTCTGAAAATAAATATAGGTAATATTTTCTAATTTATTATTTAATAATCAATAATCATTAACAATTATTTATGCATGCATATTTATTAAATATTTAGCTTAAATGAATTGTGTGAATTAAAAAGGAACTAAATAGGTAACAGAAAATCAATTTTATAATTTTGAAATTTATGTAAATTATATAAGATAAAGTATTCACACTTTCTTGGATCTAATTAATGCTATTAAAATATATAAAAAAAAACAAACAAAAATTGCACTTAAACAAAAGAATAATATTTTGTTATAATCATTATAAAACTTCATTATGATGTAAGTAGGTTATGTATACTTTTATAGTTATGTATATAACTATCAATATTTGTTTTTCAATTTTATATTACAGAGACTTGTCCCCTTATTGCTTGATGTAATTTAATTTAATATGACGTTTTGTTGTTTAATTGAAATTGTTGGGACATTGAAGGTCCAATATTTCAAAGAAAACAATAGTTAGTAATCGTCCATATGTATGTGTATTCATATTTATAAATTTAAATTGTATATGCCTTTACGAACTGTGTCATTATTATTTATTGTATATGTATCAATATATTTATATAGGTATCTAACTTAACATATAGTTGCTCATTTACATAGATTTATGTAAAAATATCTGAACTTAGAACTTATTAAAGAATAATGATTTGTTTAGAGTTTATATTAGTATTAGTACGTACATGGATGGGATACTTTTGTTATTGATTACTTTTAAAAACTTATTTTATGCTCAGCACAATTTGGTTTATCAACGTATATACGAATGGTTTAATAATTATAGTTATAAATTACCTATGAATTAAGACGAGACCAAATTCCGACTTGTAAAATAGATATATATTATATACAATGCTGTTATAACGTGCTATACACAAGCAAGTCAAGTTATAATGATCTCCTTAGAAAATAATTTTTATATATATTGTAGCTAGTTATGATAATGCTGTATTTTATACCTATATAGTGTTGTATGATTTCTTGTAGCTTTTATATTGGTAAATCACAAATATATTATATGCGTGTATCATATTATTTCCGTACTTGATTTATAATATTTGTATATATTGACTTTATTTATACACACCTGACCAATATTCTATAGGATTTGTATAATTGCATTATAGTGTTATTGGACTTTATTTATATAAATTAAACTATATAATATTATATAGGTACTATAATATTATGTACTATAAAATGTGCTGATTCGTTAAGATGTTGTCATAGTGAAGTTTAGATGAGTTTGTTTTGATGAAACTTTGATGGAGGGAATTAAGTACCATGGTACAATCAGTATACAAAAGTAATGGTTTTTATTTTCCTATACCAAAGATCGTCCAAGCGATTTTATTCTATACATATTTTAAGAATGATTTTTATAATTCATAATATTTACTGTTAATAATTGCAATGAATGATATTATTATAAAAAAAAAAAAAAAAAAAAACTAAAAAATTAAAAAATCAACATTAAAGTGTCATCATTGGGTGGCTTCTTTATTCACTTTTTGTTTGTATACTCATGTTTTTTGTACCTTTATCATATATACTTATTGTGTCATTTGATATAGATCGTATATTTCAACTTAAAATAAAAAAAAAAAAAAAAAAAAAAAAAAATATTTACATTTTACATATTTAAAGAAATGAACGAACCAATAGTTCTCAAATAGAGATGGAGGGCAATAACTGCCACTCCAAAGCTCTTTATCATCGCATGTATAGAAAAGCTATTATATCATTAAATATTTTTTTCTCGTGTAAAAAAAAAACAATTAATTCGGCGCGTACCAAATGAAAAACCTTGAAACGTGTAGAACATAATATAGGAAGTCCATTATAATATGATGTGCGTGATGTATCGTGTTGAATGTTGATGGCTTGGTGTTTCATGTAGCCATGTATGTATTAATATAATGTATAAAGTATAAACATTAAACACAGAACCAGAGAACACTGTAGATAACTCGGACCTCGCTGTACCTTGAAAATATTTTTTAATTAGGTTTACTTAAACTAGACTACAGTTAGGTATCAATATCTTTTATTTCTAGTTTTTTTTTCAAACTTATTTATTGTGTACATTTGTTACAATTTTTTTAACGAGAACCCTTATTTTTAATTTGTGCACGAGGGTTGGTTTATCTTATTCATTTTGATGTATTAACTTGCACCTAGGTTTTTTAATAGCAAACTGATTAAATGGAACCATTTTCAGATTAAAACACATTTTTTTTTTTGTTATATTTAAACGAAATATTTTCTACAGTAGGTACTTATTTTTTTTTGTACCTACTAATTTGATTCAAGTTATTAATAAAAAAAAATATTTATATATTAGTTGTTATTATTTTTATTATTATTAGCGATTACATATTTTTCGAAAATTTGGCATGTGGCGTACAAACCAAAACTCCAATTTTAAATAACTCTTTTATTTAGTCTATGTTTGGTTTAGAATGACTGTATTAATACATTTCATCTCTTGAAATATTGTAAGCCAAAAAATAATTAATGAGATATTATAGCCTGGTATCACGTTCTGCAGACCTAATATAAAAATATGCATAAAGTACTATAGATTTATAGTGTTTTCTGTTTCCGGTATAAGAGGAAATAAAGAGATGTTGTATTCATACTGCACATTAGGCAGGTCTGTATATGAAGAAATAACGTTGCAAGTTCCTACGCAATAATGTGTCTTATCTCGATAATAATTTATTATAAGACCTCAGCAGCCATTTCAGTCGATACATATGAGATCACATACAATTATATCACATCGTATTTATTCTAATTCTATCGATCTATCAAACTATGTACTTAGATTTATATACATTAACTATCATTTATTTTTGATAAATATAACTAGGTACTTGTTAATGTAATAATGATTAGTTTATCTACTGATTAATGTAAGTTTACTGCTGCAGAAATCAGGTGAAGAATCAAATAGGTACCATTATTTGTATAAACAACATGGACGGTTAACCCCCGCAAGCCATGATAGTGAAGTTTGAAAACTACAATTATTTTTAGTATGACCAAGACACATGTACAAGAATGTATTAATTGACAAGTGACAATGTTACATGATTCATATTTTATTGTATGTATAGGTACAATTTTTTGTGCATTTATAAATATTGTGATATGCAATGCCCCATAAAAATACTTAAATTAAATTAATCTCTCCCGTGGTCCTTGGAGAAGAGGAGTAAGCTATACATTTTATTATTAATTTAAAAATTCACGTCAAAGCGTATTTTAAGACTGGGATGAATTTTTGTTATTGTTCTAACCGCTTATTTTTTTATTAGACGATTGGGATGAATTTGGATTGAACAACAATATAGCGTATAACGACTTATGATTATACGATAAATTCGATTTTGGATATTTATTCTAAAATATGCATAGGTATATTGGAATGAAGGATTTAATTTGTAACACAATAAGGCACATTAGTAATACAATAGAGAGTTTTGGATTGAAAGGTTTGACTTTGATATAGTGAGTTTTAATTTTAAGTCAATAGTTACATGTATATAGTTAAGATAAAATATTTATGTAGATTATCGCTTATTTGTCTAATTACTTCGAACTGCGGTTGCTATTCTCAGTGATATGTTTTTTTCAATGTGGTCATGTGGATCGTTAGTTTTGGACACCATTATATGATGTGAGAATTCATCTGCAAAATTATTGTCTAATTGTAAATTTAAATACTTATTTGAACGGCAGTTGTTAAATACTCAGTTGAAAATTAAAATTATTCTCAGTGGAGGGTATACTACTATTACGTAAAATACAATAGCCATGTATTATGGTCAAGTGCATTGATCTCTAGTGGTAAAAAACAGGTTCCAACATATTGATGTAGCTGGGTTGTTAGATAAAATAATATCAAATCCCAGCGCACAACCGACTGTGATAAATGGTTGGCCTTATTTAAGCGCGCCAATTTTTTTTTTTTGTTTACTTAACGTTCTTTTATATGCACAACGCTTACAGGTCACGGGTGTATGCCATACTGTTAAGTTAGTAAAATAAAATTTAGATATCTTTATGTATTAATATAATATACTCTCGCTTACTACTCCTTAAACATAACGGGGATGTGGGATTTATTGTCAATCCAAAAAGTCCTGATGCTGTAATCTAAAAAAAACATCCTAAAGCTATTTTTCGGCCAGTCTCTTATATATTGAGTTAAGAAAACGAAACCATTAACACCATCATTGTCACTTCACTCAATATCTAACGGAACTTAGACTAGCCTGAGCCCTGAGGCCATACAGTTACTGTTTCAAATTAGTTGTTTGATCCCTGTAGACATATAGAATATGATTATATTATTATGTTACTGTTCAATAATAATAATTATAGCTGACTACTTATAATATTATAAATAGTTGTGACGTAGTACTATCGAAAACGATCAGTCGATTATGATATGATATTATTTTTTTTTCAAATACAACTTATTTCATGTGTGTATGTTATAAATATGTATAATGCGTAAACGGCGGGCATACCAAGGCCAATGACAGCAAACGCCTATTAGAACACGTGAATAGTTTGTTGTTTAAGTGTTTTAAAATGTTTTATAATGAACAATTATTAATAATTATTCGCGATTTACCCATATGCATTAATTATTATATATATATATATGCATACTTTGGAATTTTTAATCAGTAATTATATATTACATAAAAATAAGTATTCTAATAATAATAAGATTTTTATTTTACATACTTATTAGTTATTACATTATATTATATTAGTTATTATAAACATAGCCAACCTGTTGTTGATATTTACAGCAGCTGCTGCATGTATTGTAACGTAATAAGTACGTTTTCCTCACAGTTGTCATATAATAGCGTGTATATTGTATAATATCTAATGTTTTTTATTAAATCATTTTTTTACCTATTTTCTTTGTTATTCGATTTGAATTTTCTCTATGGTTAGCATGATTTGCGTTCGGTAGTTATATTATTATAAACACCTCATCACTACGCATAATCACGATTATAACATGGAATGTATATGCGTTTTTATCGGACACCGTTTTTGATAAATCTTCATATTTATTTTTATTAACATTGTATACATTACTATATCTCTACAGTACTAAAACGTAAACCAGAGGTGTGAAATGGCAAGAATCCGGACTACATGAAATTTTCTGTCAGAAAGGCGCGACACGATTCTTACATAGCAACCGGGGTTGCTATAACAACCAGTTGCTGTAAACAATCACCGTCTCGACTGGTAACATTCTCGGTGTCGCACATATTAACAGAATGACTCTCAGCCATAAGACATATACATGTCAAAAATAGATAAAAATTTATTCTCCGTCTGTCCCCAGACAGACTTGCTTTTTATTTTCGCACTGGTCGAGACTCGCGATTACGTAAACTTTTCGATCTCGCAATTTTTCCAATTCGCCATTCCGTATTATAATGTGCACTCGTTCATATAGTTATACATGTTATTGCTATGCTGCAATATTAGGAATGTATCTTTTCAAAAAATTATTTCGATTTGGTTATTGATTATTCGCTACGTATCCTAAATAAATTGTTTGCGTTTATTCTGAATAAAAATAAAATAAACCATGATTTACAGATGATAACGATATGTGTAAAAAACATCATTTGCTTATTAGGAACAACAATAATTAAAATCGTATACTATAACACTAAAACACGTATTTGCATCGCTGACGATTTTTTTTTTTTTTGTAAACATGCGCATAGTATCATCGTCTGGCTGCAAATTGATATATTTAGTGTTCGAACAAAGACTTTGTCTATAACGGATCGAGCTACTCGCTCGTCCACGTGTCTCATTTAAGAGGAGAGAGTTGATAAAATGTATCACCCTAAGAAATAAAAGTAGGAAATAATCCTTTTAAAATTCATTATCCATTATTTTTATATGATATCGTACTATTCTTGCTGTCTACCCAGCTGTTATATTAAATGATATTAGTAAATTTATATTTTGTCATAAATTTAATGTATAACGTTTATCGTATTTTATATAAAATTCTACAAGTTAACGAAAACTTGGTAAATTAGTACTTTTTATAATGTAGACTTGGCGTTGGCACTTGACCATCTAGTATTGTTATGGTATGTCGCGTTTATGGTTGAGTCACAAGTGGAAAATTTGGTCCTTTTTCTTTCCTTACCGAAAGCTGACTCATCATTTTAATTGTATTTGTATGTATTACAAATATTGTGGTTGTATACTATTGCATTAAGTATAATATATTATGCTAACGAAGTTCCATATGTTAAAAAGAAACCATTAGATCTAAAACGGCGTGACGGCTACAACGCGCACCGATCCGGACCACGCGTAGAAAACATCCGTTTTGTCGGTCATTTCCCACTATGCAGTGCCGGCCCACTACGCTTTTTATATATTTTTCTTTTGTAATCGTCGTTTTATAGAAATTGTATAAATTATATATGACGTGAAATAGTAATAATGCATTACCACGTATATAATTATATTGTACGTTATTATATAGGCCAAACAACGATTTTTCCTATCGCGTATTCCGATAGATATTTTTGCGCAGTGTCCCGTATATATTATGCTTTCGTTGCCGTCATTATTTTCCGGTCAGACAATAATATAATATAATAATATTGCAATCATTACTTTCATTCCAATCGCCAGAACTCCAGCGGAAATGCACCTGAAATGCATTCTAGCGCTGACGTACTTGTAAACTTTTTTTTTAGGTGTATATTTGTCGTATTATCATATTAATACATCATATAATCTCTTTATTATTGTTTTCGGTATTTTAGTTAAGTTTTGATGTACTTACACACATCCCCCAATGTCAGTTGTCACTTGTCATCGTTGAAAATGACGTTTGTGAATTATTTATTCGATTTATTCACTTGTTCTCTATCTCATTATTTATTGTAATAAAAAATATTTGAATATCACCAATAATGGATGAAAGGAGGAAGAATATTAAATTATTTCGAAGTTTCCGATCAGGAATTATTATATTAATATATTATATTACACAATTGATAATTTTACACTTATCAGTCGAGTATTTGGCTTATCGTTCAACCGAGATGATGTTACGTAAAAAAAAAAATTGTTGATAGGAGCGCATGTTTACTGTCGTTGAACCCGGCCGCGAAATAATAATCGTTAAATTCGATTGTCTTTTTGAAGCGAAGAGGTCATCAATGCAGATCATATTATATATTATAATAAATATCGTAGTTTTACTAATGATTTACAGCGCGTTCACCTATAATAACATAACTATATTGGAATATCGTCCGTGCGTCGGTTTTCCAAGTTTTTTTTATATGCCTAGTCATTGTTGTTTATATATGTATATATATTATACTTGAGGTCGTACTCGGTTACCACCTGTTGCGAGCATATTGTTTTATTTTAGAGTTAAGACCTCTCGTCGAGAGTCATATTCAAGATAATATTATAATATTATTATATACGAAAATTATCGTTATATTTATGTTAGAAAATTTGCGAGACGGCAACTGGAAATTCAATCTTCTACAGTTTTTGTATTCTTCGTTTCTAGTCTTGAAAAATCACGTACCGCTCGATATAATATTATTATAACACCACAGGCATGTATAAGATTTGTTTTCGTTTTGAATTTTTGTCGTCGTCTAATCGCACATTTGGCACGCGCGTCAAAATGCGTCGGCTCACTATAGTTAATTACACTGTTGTGTTTCTCCAGCGTAATAAATACCTATAAATTATAATACAAACCGCGGTATAACATTACCTTTATTCAGCAATTTGTTTATTATTGTAGGCCAGCTTATATGATTTTGTATGGAGATATTAAGATATTCACTGGTTTTTTTTTAACAGCTGGTAGGTTCTTTAAGACATTTAAAATTGTTTGCTTGATTTGATATTTAGCTGCCTATGTATACTATACATATGTAAAGGGAAATCGTGCTTATTCGTGGTCTGTGATTGTTAAAAAGTATTTAGCTGGACAAAAAACGACGTAAATCATTGTCTCGACCATATTGTAGCGCATTAAAGGTCTGTAATCTCTTATGATTTCTTCTTCGTTTTCACCTGAACCGTTGATGTATATGAGAGTAGACAAGAGTGTTATATATACATATATATATATATATATATATATATAATAGCGTATGCTATTTTCCATGATTATCGTGCAATGGCGGACCATGGTTATACAATTTATAACTTCCTAATACTGGACCGTTTGCGAAACTTATCATTTTTTTTATAAACTATTATAACGTTGCGTGCCGATGATAAAGTTATTTTCCGAATTCGCGTAGTCGACCTACTATTAATAATTATTTGAATCTTATCTTACAGGCCAATGATACGCGACAGTGATTTTTTAGGTTTTGTTACATTTTTAATTGGTGAGATGCCCTATTTTATGATTTTAACTTAAAATATTTTTCCACGAATCAAGATGATTGTCCGAAAAGTGGAAATCGATTTCTGTGGTTCAAAAAATAGCGATTTCTCCAAGTACTGCTGAATGAAATGTACATATATTGGTGTACTGAGAATTGTGAATTATTACTGCAGTAAATATAATAAATTCAGAATGGTTATTTTAAAGGTAAACTCTAATTTTTTCTAGTTTTAACGGTTTTAGAAATATTTTTTAAAACGATCATTTAAAGTTATTATAAAACAAACGTTTTTTACTATTTTAAGTTTTTTTATTTTTTGAATGACGGCATACATTTTTATTTTCATATTATGCATCATAGAATAATTTTCCAAGAATTAATATATATATTGAAATTCTTAGTAAAATATTCTGCATTTGAATATGAAATTAAATATGTATGCTGTGATTCAAAATAATTAAAAATGACAAAGAAAAAAAATAAGTGTTTGCCTTTAAAAAAAGATCACTTCGATTGTATATTTTATTATTAATATATGTTATATACATTATACACTTGTTTCTATGTGTCTATTGTTTTTATAGTTTATAGTTTTTAATCGAAAAATCAATTATAGAATATGATAAACGAAGATCTTATATGTTAGGTATGAACATTTTATAATGAAATATTATTTATGTAAATATAGGTTATTGTCGTTTCAGTGTTTTCCTATTATAATATACTATATAAATTAACAAAATCAACTCTAAGGCCATATTATAAATGACAATTTAAACGGTTCTAAAACAGGATGCTGTTCAATGAGGGTTTAATTTATGACATAATGTTTCTCACTGCTTTTTTCGGATCACATGGAATATTATGTTTTAGGGAGGTGTTATGTATATATGTGCAAATAGCAGATAGATGATATACTATAATAATATGTATAATTTTTTTTTAACGACTTAACTTATTGTCGCTTATTTTTTGTTCTTATTTTTATATTTTTGGAAAGAGGAAACTTTATTTAAATTTAAATAATTATATGTGTATGAGAAGACGAGTTCTATGCACGATTGGATCGAAAAATCATTAGTTTCCTCTTCTGAACTGTAAATCTGTATACAATCAATTGTTATAAAAAAATATACGATTTCGTTTAATTAAAAATAAATTTGTTTTTAAAAAATCAGTAGGTATATAATATGCGCATAGGTAATCTAAGTACTAAGTATATTGTTATATATTATAGCAAATTACTATTGACATCATCTTTATTCATCTAAATTTTAAGATTGCATTGTTGCATATTGTACATAATATTATATACCAGGTATAACATTATGCCATTATAATTATTGTTGTGTTGATAAAATTTAAGAAACATTATACTTACGTAAATTTGTGTTCTCTGCAATCTAGAAATGCGTTTTTGGTATACCTGATATTACCTCTAAGTATAGTAAAATAAATTTTCTTGCTTGTATAGGTACATTTTAATCTCAGTAGTTGTTATAATAATGTACATATATGTTGGGTCAAATATAGTTCCTTTAAAATATTTTAAATTTCCTTAAAACTTTTTACTGGCGTATTTATCTTACGTAAATATCTTTAAAAAATAGTGTAAGTATTAAACTTATGTTAAATCCTCTAAAAAAAGTAATCGAGATAATTTAAACTGCATTTATATTTATTTCATCATCAATAAAATAATTTTTTTAATTAAATTAGCATGATGATGAATATTAACTGAATTAACTGAAAAATGTTAAGTTGTAACGATGGATAATTTTACTAATTAAGTTATTATAAGTTTAGAAAATTCAACTTGCATGTTGTATTATATGCTAAATGAAAGACTGTCACACATATTCACATATTAAGGCGTTTCATACAGGCAATTTGAACGGAAATTCGATAAACATTTAGTTTTATAAATAATTCAATGTAACTTACAAGTGCAGTTTGTTCCATGTTAAAATCATTGTAATTAAATCATTTAAATTAAATAACGACACAGCATATATCGTCTCTATATTATTATGTGTAAATTTGGTTTACCTATGATTTTTAACTGATTTTTTTTGAAAAATGAATTATGGGTGTGTCTTCATAATATACGTATGATATATTATAATATATTATAATACATATGTATCTTCTACGTTCATATAAATAAAATACAAAAATCTTGATATAATCTTTATATTAAAATATTACAAATGTACAAAAAATACATTTGTCTCTAACAACAAAAATGTAGGTAAGCGGATAGATTTTTTCTATTTTAAATTTAATTATTGATATAATTGTTCGTTTTAAACACAGTTTTATCAAATGTTATATAACAATAGGAAATACGTTGTAGAAAAGTTTAATCTATAAGCGTACTAAGATAATATATATATATTATTATTATTAAAGGTCTATCACTTACCGATTTGTTTAAAATGTACAATTTTAGCTTTAAAAATATTAATTAAATACATAATCGTATACACCAATGTTCTTGATCGTAGTTTACTTATGTGTATAATGTTATCTACAAGTTTCAATGGTAGTCTATCTGGTTTAAATGCGCGATTTTAATTATACCACATTCGATTCCAAAATCTAAATTAAAAAAAAATTATATTGATTTAACATGACATTATATTTTTATAATATAATATATGTATATACATACGATATAGTAGTTCCACACGCTAAAGATAAGGTGTATAGCCAATTAGCCAAGTATAATTATCTAGACAAATATTCAAAACGAGATGTTATAATATATATTATATATATATATTGAGTTTTATTGTATTATGTAACTACTGCATCCTACATATATTTTCGTGAAAATGCATTTACTTATAATTTTAAACTTTCTACGATGCTTTTCTAGTTTTCTATAGATTGTTGATCGTTTTTGTGCAGCTGCTTATAATAATAGCGAAAGAGTATGGTTTCCTGCAAAATTATTCAGCATTCCACTTCACTCGTCTATAAGCTACATTATCTAAATGCTTACCTATTTGTTCACTTTTTTAGATTCTTTACAATTTAAAAATAAAGCCACTGTTGAAAAATCATTATAGTTTATATAGTGCAGCAGAAGGTTATAGTTAAATCGTTAAAACAGCCGCGTGTATCCTAAATTTTTCGTAAAAAATTAGTCTAGTCAAATCACTTTTTAAATATAATAAATAAAGCATGAAAAAATGAATCACGTTGTATAAAAATTAATTAATGAAATAAAGTATACCTAATATGATTCATCTGATGAGTTCGCTACGAAAAAACCATATTAATAATACGTGGTTTGCGTTCGATTGCACATTTGATTGGTTCATATATATTAAGTGATTCACCGATCATGGTGATCCTCTAATTTATTCAATAATATAGTAAAAAGTTATTCAAAATGTAATTTTCAGAATTTTCAAATATATCTTAAGTTCAAATTCAAATTCAAAAAGAATTTTCAAATTCTTGACATTCATTTGTTCTACTTTTTGATTGTTCTGTGAAGACAAAGTTTTGTGTTGAACGTATTGATAAAATTCTAATAAAAAACTCTTTTATCAATCTGACATTTTTTTTATACTAATATTAGAGCTAAATCAATTCTTTAAAGAAATCCTTATTAAGTAAAATAATTTTTAATTTTCCTATACCATTTAATAGTATTAATAAAGTTATTGATTTATTTTATTATAACTAATTTAGTATACTTAATCCTCAAGACCACTTAATTAAATTAAGTTTATATTTTATCTCTTATTTTTTTAATTTAACTTCTTATATAGGTAGTACTTGTTTTATTTGTTGATGTGTATAACAATTTTCAAATAATTTTAGAATCAAAAATTGAGATATTTTTGATAATAATATACATTTGGAAACAAAAAGACAATTTTCCTTCAGTTAGCATTTATTGAGTTAAAGTTGTCAATTTCATTGTAATTACGACCCTCGTCATAAATATTTCTCAACGCCGGCTCTGGAACGACTAAAGCAACGTACTATGCGAGTATAGTTGTTTTTGGCACTATAATACGATTTCGAAGGTCGATTAAAAAACACAAACCGGTGTAAAAAATAAAACCAATGAGTCTATTAGTGTATACTTGAATATTTTTTTAGTATATATTGTCGTGTGTATCATGTATAATATTATTTTACAACAAACAATATCTGTTTTACAACAAAACAATATTTCATCGTGACATCGTTTCGTTATTGACTCTGCGCAGTCGTGTTTAAGTAGGTGCGCGTATTTGAAAATGTATATTATTATTTCATCGTAATTATTGCGATGACGTATAATATAATGCTATTGGCACTGTTAAAATATTATTTACCCGATTTTTACAATATACCTATATACCTATTACATACATAAATAATTTATGTATTTATTATACAGTATTAAGTTGCGATCCGATTCCGTGTATAGTGAGATGTGTTTACGCAGTCGCGTGTTTTGTTTTTGAAAAACTATTGGACGATATTATGTTTGGACGATCTGTTGGTATATATTTCAGTATTGTCTTTCTTAATTGTGGCGCGAACAAAAACAATACATTTTTGGTGTGGAGGGTATACGAATTTAGTCTTAAGCCTCCTTAGCAGTGCTTTCATCTGATTTCAAGTTAGCAGAAAAATCATTTTATGCACATCACATGTTATATTATTATATTATTTTTATTATGGTACAAAATTTCATAGTCGCTCACTGTTGCGAATTTTTAAACGTTTTACAAATCGATTTGATAATATTGTTTTAATTTTGTTCAACATTATATCATATAGTAAAATGTATTCCTAATAAACACTCCTTATCACGCACGTTATTGCACTGTAGCTCGGAATGCAGATTTGGCGTACAACCTTCCATATTGTTTTATGAGTTAAATATGTTTTTCCTAGCCACTAAGCCATTTTCTTTCAACTTTGTTTCCTTTATATTCGCGCCACCGTTTTTATATCGCTTATAATTATGTACAATTATATACTCTGCAGTGATCTATTTAACTTAAGGCACTTATAATTATAAATATTTAAAGTATAGTTAAGTATTTCTAAATCCTATCATAACTAATGAACTATTTGTCTCAAATTTGATTTGTATAAATGGAAATATTCCGTATAATATTCTGCGCTGGAATATTAAATTAAAAACGTAATGAGTTGTCATTCAAGAGAATGAAAAACTTTTATTTTTAAATGATAAAGAATATAAAAATGGTTTTTTTTTTATAACGTTTGTGTTTTTTTGAAATAAACTAGTGTTTTACGTTGAATGGATCAGGTTAGGTTAGGTATGATTTCGACCCATATAGGTATAATATAAAAGTTATTGAAATCAGTGATAAAATTCGAGCCCTATTAATAACTATATATGTATTGTGCTTGTTTTAGTTGAGCGTCAAGATAAATGAGCTGGACAACAAGGGCGAGTTGGCACTAGACCTGGCTCTGCGCGACCACCAGACCAGTATCGCGGAGATGCTGTGCGAGAACGAGGCGGATCCAGATGCTCGTGACCGGACTGGATACACTTTGCTCCATTTGGCCGTGCAGAGGGGTGACTCGTACGCCGCAAACTTCCTGTTGGAGCACGGCGCGTCCGTAAGTTCCGTGACACCTGACCAAGGTGACACGGCGCTGCACTTGATCGCCAGCTCAACGCCACAACACTATGGGACACCGGACGAACCGACGACCGCCGTCGCCGCCGCCACTGCCATGACAGCCGTAGCCCGATCGCTGCTCGATTCTGGTCTGGATCCAAACCTGCCCAACAGTCAGGGATTGTAAGTGTGCCCAACTTTGTACCTATAGTAATATTATTATATGCATTTCATTTGCGTGTCCAAATACATATTATAGATTACGATGAGTTCTGAAATTATCACGAATAAAAAAAATCTTTTTTTAATAAAATGTAATGTCTACACTTAGATGGATGTATATTTCATGCATACATATATATATATGTCTATATTATTCTTTTAGTTTAAATTTCCATTTCATCGATTTTCATAATTTTTTTATAATATTAAACCGGATTTTGTGCATATTCAAGAAACTACTCTCGCACTTTATACTCGTGCATATTTAAATTAGTTAAAAAGTGTATTTTTTTCTAAACATCACTTTTTATTTAATTATCTGGTGTTTTCTCTTTTCTATTATATAATGGATACTATTTTTTGCTACAGCTGGTCTACGACTGAATATTAATTTAATTAATTAATTAAAAAAAAAATCATGTATGTTAATTAAAATGAAAATCATATCATTGTAATTATTACATTACATATTTATTAACAAAATAATGTGTTATGCATTGAGATCTTGACGATTCGATATAACATGCATTTGTTATGCTCAGTCAGGAGAGTTGAATTATAAACAAAAATTTGGGGTGAGAAGCTAAGCTTTCCCAGGCACCTTTCGATCATCATTTATGGACTATGATGAATCGTGTGGAATATTCGATGTCTGCAGTACATATCCTACGATCGCAGCTTTTTTGATTTTTGTATTTCATTTCAGCACGCCTTTGCATTTGGCCGTCTTGGTTCACAACGACGACATATTCACTCTCTTGTTGGACGAACATACCCGGTCGAGCAAGATTGATTTGAATGCTCAGACGGTTGATGACCACACTCCGCTGTACTATGCACTGATCAACACTCTTAAGCTTGACACCGACGACAGCTTTGCCAACCGTTTAGTGACCGCCGGAGCGAATCCCAATCCTGTAAGTAGTTGTCATCGCTATATTTTCGATACAATAAATTAAATATATATATTTATTTCCCTCGTTTATTATTTAGATTTACAAGAAAACGTCCAATTCCATGTTGCACATTGTCTCCGACGAGAGCCTCGAAGAAGCAGCTCTCTTCATTACAGCTCGTTGCAATAACATCAACTACACTAACAAACTAGTAATGAAATACTTACATTTTTTTTATTGAAGTTTCATATTTTATGTTGAAACATTCGATTGTTATGCTTTTAGGGAGAAAGCGCTTTACATGTCGCATGCAAAAAAGGACTGTCACGTCTCGTTCGACGTTTACTCGAGTTCCGTGCAAACCCGAACCTACAAACATTGCCACCCGATGGTGTTATATTAAGTACAGATGATGGTCTTCAAACTTCGTATAGACTTTCGCCATTACACATGGCTATAATTAACAAACAGGAAGGTGCCGTGAACGCCATGTTACATCACCATAGTGAGTTAATCGTTTTTTATCATTTCGTCCCTTTAATACAAAACATTATCAACTATGATTTTAATTTTAGATACTATCACTGCTGAACCCAAAGATGGATTGTCTACGGTCAATTTAAATCTACGCGATTCACTTGGAGATACACCTTTATCGTTGGCATTAAAATCTGACATGCAACACATTGTACCCGACCTCATTGCTGGTAAACTCAATGCACATTACAATTAAAAAAATTCAGTCATTATTATAACTATCACTGTATGATAGGTGGTGCTGATATTGATATGAGAAATGGTGAGGGTATGACACTACTGCATCAAGCAATATTGAAGGGTGATGAAAAAACTGCTTTATATTTAGTGAAGCAAGGATCAAACTTTGATGCTAAGTAAGTCAAATATTATGCTTATGCTTTATGATATAAATACTATAAGATTATTAATTATACTATCATTATTGTAGAACTCAAGATGATCAAACACCATTGGAACTAGCCACGATTAATGGCCAGAATATAGTAGTTGAAGAATTATGTAAACGTGGTGTTGATATGACAGTTCCATCGTCTAATGGTGACCCTATACTATGGCTGGCTTTGACGTCCAATCAAGAAGATATTGCTTCTACACTTGTCAAGTAAGACATTTAGTATTCAATAACTGAAACAGTATAACATGTAATTAAACATTAACTAATTTTTAAGGTATGGTGTTGACACGGATTCATGGAGTGAAGGACCAGAGGGATGTCTACAAACCCTCCTGCATAGAGCAATCGATGAAAATTCTGAAAGCGCTGCTCGTTTTCTTATTCGAAGGTAAAATTGTATTATAATTTTATATTTATTTATAACTTATAATATTGATATATTTTTTAAATATGTATAGCGGCTGTGATATTAACAGTCCTCGTAAGCCTGGACCTGGGGGTCGTGGTGGAGATGAATCAAAGGATCAATCATCTCCATTACACTTATGTTGTCAATGGAGCCTGCAAAGTGTAGTTCAAACATTGTTAGAACACGGAGCTAATGTCAATGCTTGGGTAAATAATAAATATATTACTAAGTTTGTAATTTATAAATTAAACAATTGTATTCATATAAGAATAACTACTATTGTTACAATTAAGAAATTTATACATTATAATTTTTTTTCTCGTATCAGTAGTATACTATGAAAAGCGTATAAAGGTAACAAGTGTGTGTATTTAATTCAAACCTTTCTACAAGTCGAAAATTCACAAAACTTTATTTATAATAATTTTATTTTATTAAAATATTTTATACATTCAATGTTATTTTTATAATGAAAATTAAATTTTGGGTATACATTTAAATTGAAATTTCTATTGTATACTTAATATTACAGTATATTATAAAACAAAAACTAAAAGTGAACTAAATAATTTTTAATATTATGTCTCATTTAATTAAAAAAATTCTGTTCATTGTAGTCTATTAAGTAGTATCTAGGCTTAATCCGAGTAATTTTAGCATTGTTAGATTTTTTAAATTTTTTCTTTAAATAAATTCATTTTAACTACAAAAATACAAAATGTAAATAATACATTGTATTTTTCAACGTTTAAAATGTGTTCATATTGGTACATATACATCATTCTTAATCAAATAATAAAGACCATTTACTTAATTTTTTTTAACTTTTTATAATTTTCGTTATAATACGTTTATTTATTGTCAGTAGATTTTACCTAAATTAATTTATAATTAATCAATTCTAAATACCCAAAAGTATTTAATTATATTATTTAAGCATTATTAATTGTGCTAATGATTAATAGTGTAACTGTATGTCTGTGTTATATTATGTAATATAATATTTTTGCTTTTTAATTGATTGAGAAATATATTTTTGATTTTAACTTCTACTTTTAATTTTATTTTTTTAAAGTTATTTATATAAAGCAACAAATTAATTGTATCGTTGCTAATTTAAACTTAACATTAGAATATTAAGATAATTATGATTTTCAGTTTTTATATTTCTTTAGATTTAATTAAGAATTTCACTTTAAATTTAAAAATAATAGGAGGAAAATATAAATAAATGTGTGTTAATATACAATACATTGATTTATAGGATGCTGAACACAAAACTCCGCTTCATGTGGCAATTAAAAACCAGCATGCAGGTATTATAACATTACTACTCTGTCATCCGTCCATCGATCTAACTAAGAGAGATCGCACTGGTCTGACTCCATTTGCAGCTGCTTTGACATGTCGTAATGACAAAGCGGCTCGATCAATATTGGATAAGTTACCAGCAGCTGCAGAACAAGTAAATTATATAAACATTAAAATTTGTAACAGATGTTTTAATTTTAATTTGTTTTAAGTTTGATAATAAGGGATGCAACTTTTTACACATGGCAATCCAAAAAGGTGACATCGAAAGTGTCTTGTTCTTATTGTCTGTCAGTGTAGATGTAAACTCGAGAGTTCAAAACGAATTACAGACTACCCCTCTTCACTTAGCAGTCGCAACAGGCAATGAAATGTTAGTCCGCAGTATCATTTTAGCCGGTGCCAGGGTACATATTCATACAATTTATCACTTATATCCAAAACTATTGATAATATCTATTTATTAAAACTATTTGTTTACATTAGGTAAATGATCAGGACACAATGAAGAGGACTGCATTGCATGTAGTTAGTGAAGCTGGACATGCTTCAATTGTGGTCGCGCTGTTAAATAATAATGCAAATTTTGATGCAGTTGATTGTGAAGGTCAGTTTACACATATTACTTACAATTAATTCAAATGTTTCATTAAAATGTATATTACACAATACACATATTATGTTTAAATTTCAAAGTCGATAATATATATTAATTATTAAGATTGCATATTGCCATAGGTCAAAATGCATTGCATATTGCTTGCCGCGAGGGTCATTTACAAGTGGTACAAACTTTACTGGGCGAATCTGAGATCAATGCTGAAGCTTTGACATTGAAGGGGCGGAACCCACTTCATGAACTCGCCAAGTATAGTAAGGAGAGTTCAGCAGCCATATGTGAAGTATTTCTAGAATACATGCCTAAGTATCCTCTTGAGGTACAAGATGCTGAAGGAAATACAGGTATTAAAATAATTTTTAATGAATAGAATTAGAACAATGTTTAAGTATTAATGTTTTAAAATGTTTACAGCATTACTATTGGCATATATAAAAGGTAATGGAAATTTATGTAGGACTTTAGTAAAAGCTGGTGCTTGTGTTGGAGCGATGAATAACGATGGTATTACAATATTTAACTGTCAAATGGCCACTTCTCAATTGTTGTTTAGGTAAACAATTTTATTATATTTTTATTTTGTTTATTTTTTATTCAAGATAATTATTACTACTCACCTTTTGATTTTGCTAGATTGCTTGATAGTTTGACAAAAGAGCCACCATGGGTGGACGGGTGTGAAGTGTGTCAAGAATGTGGACTGAAATTCGGTTTTACAATGCATAAGCATCATTGGTGAGTAACTACAGACAATGAAGTATATTTAATCTAATTTGTTTCATTAACCGACTTTTTTATTATTATTATCTAGTCGTCATTGTGGTAGATTGTTATGTAGCAAATGCTCCAGTCAAGAAGTTCCTATCATAAAGTATGGGCTAGTGAAAGCAGTTAGAGTGTGTGTGTCTTGTTTCCAAGTTTTACAAGGCGGCTAAAGAATAGTGAGTGAAATCCATATGCATTGTGACCGCACTAATTAATCATTATGATAATATTGTATTTATTACAATACTCCAAGTGTGATCTAATGTTCAATTCAATGTTTTACTTTTCAGTTTTATACTCTAAATAATATTATCCAATAAGGCTTTAAAATATTTATATAATTGCAGGTTTATTATTGTATTCATTATTTAATTTCATTTAATTCCATTTAATAATTTTAGATACCTTTATTACAATATTGTTTATTATTATCTTTTTTTTTAACCTTTCTATTATATTTTATGATAAATTATTGTTATTATTAATCATTTTATTTTTACACATAGATTTAATTTGATTATTTTTGTACAATCATATATTATCTCTACTATAGTATTGTTTACCTATATGAAATTATAAAATAATATGAACTGATTACCATAAATTTAATGGTTTAAGAATTTTACAAACTAAAACATTCACCTATTTCCATCCACATTATCAAATTACTTGTTAAAAATGTTTTATCATTCCATTTGAAAGCAATGTTTACCTAGCCAATGCTTTTTAAAAATATTTATTTAATTTTTGTCTTCCATCCATTATAGAGTAATCAATGCATTAGTCAACTATATCATTATATTTACCTAAAGCTCCAATAAACAATAGAATTACAACTATTTAATAAGCTATAGAATAAGAGTAAAAAACGCTGCCAGATCTACAAAAGATTCATAATTCAGATTGACTAAGGTAAATATTCACGTGTCTATTAACTAAACTAATTTTCGTTAATAGGCTTTAGTAAATAATAGATTTGTTGAAACTTATTAGATTATAGTTCTTTGACGAAGACAAACACAAATTTTAACTGACAGGTGAACACTATAGACTCGCGTATCATGTAGTATGTATAATGTTCAAAAAAAACTTAATAAGCTATTACAATCAGTAAACAAATTATATTTATCTATAATCGAAATGAAAAAATAATATAATACCGATCTGATTTGCTAAAAAATACCTAAAGAAAATTAGATTTGTTTAATATTAATACTTTTTGCTGTACCTATAAGGAATACAGAAATTATATGAAAAAAAAAATGACCATAAACTGTCCACGAATATTTGCATTGTAAAAAAAAACAAAAATCCTGGGTTACACACATGTCATAAAGCTCCATAATATTAATTGTCAATAACACACTCAAAACCCGTCGTTTGCCGCGTTTATAGATTTCATACATTCGGATAACAAAGTCTCCAGTTCCGGGCAACGGGCTATATTTACGACTACGATCCGCGCTTCAGCAGTTAATCGCATAATAATAATATTATATACACGAGTCTTTATTACATATACAACGCAACCGTGCCGTATATATACTTAAGATTCTTTGTACGCAATCAAGTCTGCCGGAGCCTAAGCTTTGCCAACTATATATATACAGACACTACTGTTGTTGAGACGTGTATATACTCGTATATAAATGTGTTTTTGTGTGCGTGTAAAACAATATAACCCCCCTTCGGAGAACTTCCGCACCCCGGGCCGAACGCTCGCGTCTTAATTATATTATTATATTATCTTTTCGGTCCCGAACAATTTTCGACTGGGCCCACGCATTCCACTGCTCAGACGAGAATAACATAAAAAATCGGGCATATATTATGCATATATATATATACACTATATACAATATACATATACGGTCGTGTGCACTCGGCAGCGAATAATAAATGCGTATTACGCATATGTATATACGTGCAGTAAATACGACCGCAGTGGATTATTTTCTTCTCCGGAAAACTCGTCCACCCACCGAAGAATTCGCGACCTCCTCCCCATCCAATGATTCTAACCCCGACAGAGGTCTAACGCTAGACGTATTATTATAATATTGTACGTATATACGCAAGAACCCGGACCGTTGCATTAAAATATTATATATGACGTATAATAATATATTGGACGGCCGAGTTTCTGCAATAGGGCCGGTTTAGTTCCATGTGTAATAGTAGGTTTTTATGTATCTTTTTTTTGTTTTCCCATAAAATGATTGTTTAAAATATTTAAAAAAAACTTTTATCATATTATTATATTATATATAATGTAAAGTTATACGGTTTCGTATCTAATTCCTCTACAAGATCTCTATAAGTATGTTCATTCGCATTTAGAAAACTATTTCTTTATAAGTAGGTATCATAATACCCATATTAATTATTAAAATATTTTATATACTAACCGTTGGTTTATCTGAACTCTAAATTTGTAGTTTCCGAGTTACTAATTTTAAATTTATAAAGCTTTCCTAGTACCTGTTGCAGTTAATTTATGTAAATATTTCTTATACATTTCTATTAAATATTTAAATACACGTATAGTTAGTATACTATATGTATTAAATAATATGTCATTTTTATAGTCAAGATTAGTTAATACTTAATATAGTTATTATAGTTCTACGTCTAGGGCTGGATTAATATCAAGAACAAAAGCGGATTTTGCTGCATCGTTCACATATTAATTGATAAGGGGTAGTGGGGTACCAAATGACAAATAAATCTATAATATGGCTGTTTGCTCTGATACTTAATTCGGTTGTACACACTACACATCCAAGTCAACAAAGACAACGAGACATCGTTCTATAGGTATTTGCCAATAAATTTAGCAAATTAATGTATAAAAAACAATTATTAAATTTAATTTATGCCATGATGATTATGTTTATAAATATTTTTATATTTCCAGATTTTTAAGGTAGGTACCTACATACAATAATGATTGTTCTTCTAGTAGTTAAAGTGCTTCAAAAAAAATTGTACGTGACTTATTCAATTGCTCATTTTATACTTTTAACTCGCCAACGTCAAGATATTATATACCTCTACAATACATTTTAAAAATGTAATATATTATTTATCTAAGTACATACTCAAATGTTTGATTGATAACTGTTAACTGCAGATAAGTAAAAATGTAATGTTTACGCAACACTAATAGAATCCATAGTTCATACGGTATATTTTATACTACTGAATGGAATAGATTTAATTTAACTTAATTTATAATTTATACTTTTGAATTATTATTTCGCGAAATCGGCGAATTGAGACGTTCAAAACGAAAAACTTGACATTTCTGTAAAATAATTACCTTTGAATAATATTTCTATAAGTACGTCATCATATATACACCGTATAGCTACCTATATACCTGCCACGATAATAACGACAGCTATTTGGTCTCGCAGCAGCCAGTTCGCTCTATCGCAAATATAATAATAAATAATAATGCAAATTCAAAGAATTAAAAATAATAATATACGACTTACGAAACATGTAGTCCCTTGGATATTAATTTGAATTCCAAGTAAATCCACTCACCGTACCATTTACAGTTTTATATCAATGTACGCGCATGTATACTCGTGTATTGGTAGACACTATATTTATACGTGTTGCACTATATTATAATGCAAAAAATTAAAAAAAATATATTGCAAAATTTTTGCCGCTCTGTGGCTATTCGTAGAAATATATCGAACGCCCGCGTATATTATATAATTTAATATAGGTACCTGTGTAGTATATATAATACATTATACTCGCATTTATAAATAACAACCCACTCTCTATAAGTGCGCAGCGGTGATTGGTTTCCTTGAATTTTTCATCAGGATTTTTTTTTTTTTACTTTAAGGAATCTCTTTTAACAACGTATATTGTTAAATGGGTCGTGGGCGTTAATATGTGTATGACGTGTGTGTGCACGTACGCGTGCGCATGCGACGAATAATATAATAATTAATATAATACACAAGCACAGATATTGTTATCATATTAGGATGGGTAATATATACGTATTGTGGAGTAGCTTATGAGTTATACGTGAGAAGTTGAGTATTTTTAGTTATATAAAAATCTACAAGTATAAGGTTAAAAGTTTGTAACTAAAAATTTATAAATGTAATTTATTTATTACCTAGTGTCTGTGAAATTGGAGCTTATAGTATATTGTAATATCTGAAAACCTAAGCAAACCAAAGTTTCTTTTCTATAAATATAGAAGAAATAGAGCTGAGGTGTTCTGAACTCTTTAAAGGTCTAATAATACTATCAAGAATACTGAAGTTTATAATGTGTTGGTATTTTGGTAAAATAAAACATTTGTGTTTAGTACGCTCAGGAAAATAACTTCATCATTACAACTTACCAGTACTACGTTTAACGGGAAATAAACAACCGATTATTCTGGTATGATTAAACCAACACAGTGGATTCATCTATGTCGTTCTCTCGGATTCAAACTCAAACAATGAATAGTCCTTCATAGGACGTCTTTGGGCTCGGCAAGTTTTCCAATAGCGCGTTAAATTATTACTTAATAATAAATTGTATACAATGTCCGCGATGGTGTGTACTGTCGAGACTATTAATATATACGACGACGCTACAAGAAAAACCTATCTCCGTGACAATTTTAGTATTGTTAAAACCATCAGTTTTTGTAGACACGGAACTCAACGCCCAACTATATAATTGTTTTCACGGCTTCTGAAACAAGTATAAAAGTTCTTTCAGCAATATCGACTGAAATTAAATTACATACCTATAAGTAGTAAGTTTCTATACCTACAAGTACAATATTGGTTTTTGAATAAACGTCCAATAAATAAAAATAAATTAATAACTAATAAGTTTAACTACACCTTTAAACGAATAACTTATAAGCATTCATATTCTAATAAAATCCATATAAATGCACAAGTAAATAATGTTAAAAAAATAATAAACAATAAAGTACGTCTTAAAACTGCATACAACACTTATCAGTTAAAAATTTCCCTGATTAATTGACAAAAAAAAAATGTGATAATTTTGAAAATAATGAATAAGATTCTAATAAAATGTTTATGTAAATTTCATTCCTCTAGACTCTAATACCAATGATATAAAAAAAAAATCATGTAAAAATATCAATCGGTAAAATAATTAATGACTGATGACTGTTGAGAAAATATATCGATAAAATTATAAAATGTTGATATCATGTGTTAATACAAACATAAATATTTTCAACTTATGTTTCATAATTTATAAAGTTATAACTATAATATTGATGTTAATATCTAAAATAATATGTAATTTATAATATAAAATTACCTGTATATTTATAAATTACACTATAATTTCAATTGTATAGGTACCTATATGAATTTCATAATAAAACAAATTTAATTATGTATAAATGTGTTTAGGAACTCCATGTATCAAATATGATGAACATAGTTCACTTGGGCTTGGTAAGTACCGCTCTTTGCTCTTATTATTATGACTAAATAATTTATTATTTTTAAGTTAATATATTATTGAATTATGATAAAAATCGAAATAAATAAACTCTATCGTTCGTTAATATTATTATTGTTTTTATAAACATATTTTAATATAATTAATGCGATATAAGTTGTTGAAATTGAATCGAAATTGAGATTGTGTCGCTTATAAGTCACCACCGAAATGTAGATGTAAATTGCCGTTTGGTAAGTACTATTTCTAAAAACAGTAGATTTCGTTTAACCGCGTATAATAACAGGCAACAGCCATTCATACCTGATACCACTATAATACCAGTGATATACGATTGTGTGCAAAAATGAATGTATCACTGTTAATATAATATTAACTTATAAGATATTTGTTATGAATTATCTGTTAAAACATTTAATAATAAGCATGCGTGCTTATGTTTATTTTATTATTTATATTTTCATATGTATGTGTGATTGTATGATGATAAATAATATTTATACCTAATATAATTTTAAATTCTTTATTATATAATTGAAATATTTAATGCATATAATTAAAACGAATTGAAATAAAATCAATGGTAATAACTTATAATAATAACAAATTAAAAAAAAATAAAAGACGGTACTCAATACATTATACAAATACTCGAAAGAGTACAAGTTTTTATAAATTGAACCTTATAGTATCGCTATAACTAGTCCCTTATGAAAAAATCTTAATAAATTATTGCTTATTTCAATAATTGATAATATATATAATATATTATACATATTACATATAACATATTATATAGTTGTTTTAGATAGATAGTCAATTTTTGGATGTTTTTAGTTAAAATAGCATTGGTTAAAGTTTTATCCATGGTGGATATTTTGATACTAATTTCAACTTGAATTTTTTCTAAAACAAAATAGGTATATTGGTGGATCTATATTGTAAAATTCATCGTTAATAGTCTGTGGAAACTTCGATCTTTTGACTATGTTAAAATAACTAAAAATTTAACAACAAAACAATACTAAAACTATCAGTTTATTTATTATTTTTATTTTTTACTATTTTCTATCTTTGAAATTATTAAAAAATAGTGTGTATAATATGATTGATCAAATTTAAATTGAATCGTTAGCTGTTTTTTACAAATTCTCTTTTTGAACTTTATGTTCAAATGTCACAGTGAATTGAATTTTTTTTGATACTAGTTAAAATGCTGACGTTACAGCTTTCGTTAGAATTTTAAGTAATCCAACTTTGGGATATCCTATAAAACGATGTTCATTAGAAAAAAAACCATAACTAATTCTTTCTCACGTTTAAATGTAACAATTCTATTAGGTATCAGTTATAACTAACTAATACTTAACAATTATTAAAAATATTTTAAATCATTTGATTCGCAAACACTATAACAATAAGTTATCTAACAATAGACGATCATGTACTAATATATAATAATACTAAAGTGCGACACCCCGGGAAATCTTACATGGAAATCGGAAGGTTTCTGTTATATCCAAAAGTATTGGTCTGGAAATAATAGTCTCAAAAACGTTAATCAAACTTTATCAAAGTATATAAATAATGTTCGTTACAAAATAAGTTATTTTACCCAAAAAAATTGTCATGGTTGTAAGAAACTACAACGTGATACCTATACCGTGTTGGGTAGGTGAACGGTTACGCAATCGTAATAGTGAAAAAGGCCCGTATGGCGTTACCTACGTAATCGTAATCCATCCATTTATTTTCAACCTTCTTAGTTTTTTTTCGTTTGGGCCACATCATAGAGTTGAGTTGGTATCTACACGTTACATGGTCCACAAAATATAGTAATTAATGAACGTACCTCGTGAAGTGGAAGTGGGAGATTCAGAAAGTAAGAAATGGTAGAAATACAATTATAATTATATAAGTTATACTTAAAACATTTGACAATGTATTGAAAATAACTAAATATAATTTACAAACCGTGTAATTTTTGATTTTGATTATTTTTTTGGACTACATCAAACCGCAGACTTCAATATGGCTGATGACGAGTTGTATATTTTACACAAGCATTACCTACCTTATTGAAAACATATCATACGTTGTTCACAAATAGGTAATAATTAATATTATATTTAATATATACTTATTTACATTATACACGTGCACTAAAAATGTATCAAACTTATAATAACATGCAATATGTTGAAATATTTTTTACTATAATAAATAATAATGAAAAATTCGTTCTTAATTTATAGGCCTGTGTATTTTACAATATATTATTATAATCTCTGATATTAGACCGTTGATTTTAAAATACATATTTCTTATGATATATTTGTATTTTTTATCATAAAATCAACGATCAACATAATTATTTTGATACACCAAACGATGTTTTTAAAAATAACTTTTTGCCATATTAATTTAATTTTAATTATATGTTTTTAGTACCTACTTTTTACTTTTAAAAATCGTAATAAATTTGTGATATTCCTAGTTCCTACTGCATTAATTTTTCGTGATTAATATTCATTATTTCATTATTTTGTGTTATTAACTTACGGCACTTTGCTCTAGGGAATGATGTGCGAATAATATTATCATAAAAATGCCAAATTTAAAACCTCATAGTGGGAAACATGATAATGTTCGCATGCGACAGAAATATAATGAAACTTTTATCGACTTAAAGAATGAGTTATATTACATTATTAGTTGATTATAATTTTAATACGTTTTTATATCACATTTTTCAAATCCGTTTGTAGTTAAGATTATTACTGTTTTTAATTTAAGTGCAATTCAATATTTAGTTTATTGACATAATTTTATAGGGATATTTTTAAAGTTATGTATTCTGTTAAAGATGATGAAATTAATAATTTTTTGAAATAGTTTTTCGGCCTCCTTTTCTTAATTTCCAGTTAAGTCAAAAAAAATGTTTGGATTTTGATTTAGTGTCAATTCGAATGGATCTATTTAATAATTTACTGATAATGTCCTGGAATATGACATCGATAAAAATTCAAATTTTCACTGCCTATATACTGTTAGAATATTCAAGTTTAATTAAAAGAGTACTAGAAGTAAGAATTTCAAATGGCTGTGTGTTTAATAAATAGTACAACTAGTTTAACAACTAGAGTCTAGGACTAAAACTAAATAATATGTATGTCTTATAGACACAGATTAAAAGTTTCAAATATTAATATAATAACTTAATAAGTTCCTTACTACCTTATCGTATACTGGAATTCAACGATTTGAACACACTCAAGTGTGGTCGACATACTATTTACTATAAACTTTAACTGTAGTTGTAGCAATCACCGGTGTATGACACTATATAGAATCACATACAGAGTATTTCGGACACATTCACAACCTACGGTTTTTAGTAAATTTCATCAAACATTGCAGCGGATGATGACTGTCACAACATTCGAAATGGCGATCTTATATACTTTTATGATATATTTTCAATTTATACTATGTTATACTACCTTATCATCTAAATTCAAAAAAATATCCCCCTTCGTAGTTTTTATTTTTATAAATATTGTTATTTACAGTTAAAGTATAAATAGAATTGTATGCATAATATATAATAAAACAATGTATCGGTAGTCGGTACGCACATTCGCGATGTAGGTACGTATCATGTGTACATGATAAAATAGTACATTCATGGGCTCGTCATTATATGCCTTATACGCGTACACGCGACATCGACAAGCTCGTGGGCTTTGTGGGCGCGCATTAGGTTTCCCTCCGGGTTTTTCATTTATAGATACGAGCAGATTTACAAGACTATTTTCGCAGCGGTAGCGTATAAAAAAAGGGTCGTCCGGAATTTTAAAATGCTTCCTACGTAGATACCTATCACCCCGGTGTTCGATATACGTGGGTTGCAGATTTTTTTTTTAATTTCGAATCAATCGTTGACAGATTTTCTCGTCGATAATATTATACCTACGCAAACATCACTTTAAAATGTAAATAATGTTTTAAATAACGCTTTTTACGTTTTAAACGCCATCGAGGTAAGGTCAACTTTTCTAATCAAAACTTAAAAACTATAATAAATAATAAAAAAATTACTTATATAAAATATAATAGGTAATTATATACTACTGTCAGTCATCCGGACAGCTGCGATTCATTTTTACTTTTTGTTCACAAATTTTAAACTTTTTGACGAGCTGTGCGCTCCTATTATGCAGTATATGCAACACTATTCAGTGTCTGCGCCTATTTAACTATACTTCAAGTCTTAACAGTATCTAAAATAGCGATAATATATTAAATAAAACATATTTTGTGGTTTGTTTTTCAGACTTAAGTAATAAATAATAACTAATGATTTTTATTTATACAATTAGAGCAGTAATTCGTAGTTATGCTGTCCGCAGAAGCTGTTAAGTTTTAATTACATGCACCTTTAATAGATTATACTGCTACTGCATAAATGTTTATTAAATAATTTGCAAATTTAATAATACGCAAATTTGCATTCCACGCGGACATTTCACTTTGCGCATAATTTTCTTATAAATGTGTGTACTGAGTATGATATGAATTAATATTCATAATCATGATTAATTATTGTGTTTATGTGTATTTTATACATTTTAAATGTACGTCACAAAAATCCACGAAAACGAAACGTACGTGTCATTTATCGTTATAAAATGTTTAGTGACTGAGACACTTTATTTTACTTGTATGGACATTATCAATTATTGCACAAAATGTTTTGTTCAAATTTACTATACCTATAATATAAATTATTATCATCAGGTTACATATTGGGCCATTGGATTTCCCCTTTTATAGTATGTTTAGGCGTTATAGCTAAATGGAACAAGAAAACATGAAGGCCCACTAATCACTATGTGTAATGCATATTATAAGCATAGTATATAATGTATATCGATATTTTACATTCCATAAGTACCAAACGGCATACATGATACACTTTCGTAGTAAATGTACCTACTTAGGTAGTGTATTAGTATAGTCATAGAGTATTGTGGACTGCGGAGAAACTTAGTATTGTAATAGGAAGTAATGTTATGCTAAATACATTTGTATAAAAATGTATTGAATAATAATAATATTGATAAATTTAAATATTTTTAGACTCACCAGACGACGACATCTTTTACCCTTTATTTATTATTACTTATTTTATAATTATTATATTATCTTATCATCAGAAATGAACGTATACCTATTGTAATTGGTAATTAAACACTATGTTTTATAAAGATTATAGATAAATAATAATGGTCCCGTCTCTAAGATAAATAAATCATAGTGTTATAACTTGTTTCAGATTTCAAACAAAATTTCGACATTCGACGATGCGTTCAATGCGTATTGCGTATTCGTTCATTTTATTGTCCAATTTACTATATTATGATTTATGCTTATAAAGTCTGAACGAAAATATAGTTTTATTAAGGTAACAATTCACATAACTAATAATTGTTCCTAAATTTATAATATTAAATTATGAAATGCACCCTACGACTTAAACATATACATAATACAAGCTACAAGTCTAAAGTTCCGCGTTCTTATAGAGTAATTTTAATTTTAAATAATGACCTTCACTATATACTTGAACAATAAATATATTATCATATATGTATTATTATATTTACTAATTTACTCTTATCTTAAATCAATTTTATTATTTAATTTTTGTTAGTTTAAAAATTATTGAAGTATAGATTCTTTAAATGTAGTACAATTATTTATAGTAACAGACTTTCGTTTATTAACCATGGCATACAATATTTAGATCAAGACAGTATATTGAGATGGAGTCGTCCATATTATAATAATAATGTTATTATAATATTGAGAAAGGACTTTTGTCGTAAAGATTTCTCCCTGAGTGGTAAATTCTCATTCCAGGCTTTTGGAGATTAGTGATCAAATATATGGATCACGGATGGACCGGTTATAAACAGGCATAACTCATATTTACATATATGCATTCAGAATTATATATTATTCATATTTTTTCATTACACAAGTTATACATTAAACCGCAGCCTCTGAAGCGTAACTGAAATTTTCCTTAAAATAAAAATATTTTATTATAATAAATATATTGTATGTACAGTATATTACATAAAAAGAAGATTAATGTAATATCTATATATTCACGTGTTCACGTGTAACTTACGTCGAATACTTCCGCAGGTCGCGTCTATTTGATTAACGTAATGTCCAGTCGTATAAATATTTAACAAAGTAGTTTCATGCTCACTTAGTATGTTTATAAAATTATAATAGTTAAGTACAGTATACACGATATTTGATCTGTGATTAGACATTTATATGTTTTCACAATTAATTATTGTTATTTTTATAATATAATGTCAAATAGGAGAAAAAATCCCGAACAAATGATAAGTATAATATTGTTAATTTACACAAAAATATGTATAACATAATATTACAATATGTAATTTACACTAACATTTTTAAAATACGTGTGTAATTAACACAAAAATAAAGTTATGTAATTTCCATCATCTCAGGTAGTGAAAAATATTAATAATAATAATATACTTTATAACCGAATACATAAAAATACATTTTGGTGCAAATTAAAAACTCCCCATGTTAAGTATGCGCAGGTATATATAGAATATAAGCTGTAACTTGTAACGACTTGGATATTGTGCAGGGTAACTTCGAATATAGAAGGGTATGTGAACCGAAGTTCGACGACAAAATATATATACTTGATGCGCCGTGCGGTATATGGTATATAGTATATACTATATTGTATACATGGCGTGTGTGACAGAGTGACAAATGGACGTTGCCAAGCTCTCCGTCCAGGAAGCAATAAAGCACACTAGTAATTGGATTTCCCAATTTGTCTTTCTACTTTCTAGAAAACGACAACGATGCAATATATATACATATATACCTATACAGTATACGGTTATATATATTTATATAGACGCACTTTAGTTATAGCTTATATACACTATACCTATAATATACCATAAACAGTATAATATAGAGAAGTGAGCGTGCTACGAAAGTATTCTATACTTACAGCGCGCCTTCGCTGTCCACACGCGTCGGGCGAGTAAAAACGATAAATGGTCACACAAATTTATATAATATGTTGTTTTAGAGAAAACGTTTTAGAAGAGAAGCCACGACCCCAGTACAAACCCCTACATTTAGATCCGAGGTAGGTACCTATATCTGGAGGGCTTGACAGTTTAATTATGTTGGGAAATTCCTAAATTCTTCACGTGACATTCTATGCCTCGGATCAGGGTAAGTAAACACTCATAATTCAAAAAATTTAAACGTAATTGAAAATATTGTTTTTGTGCAATATTTTAAGTAATTACAAAATAATATTTTTGCTATTTTTTGTCAATATAATTTTTAAGTGTTTTTAATCTCTTACACAATTTATAAATTACTGTAGTGTTAACATTTTAACAACTACTGAGTGCATTCTGTGATACCAATAGCTTAAATTATATACTAGTATTACAGATTATTATTATTTTTTTTATTTTTTTAAGCACCTACAGCTTTTATAGTTTTATCTATGACGAAAGTTATTATCCACTATAATATCGATTGTTCTGTGGTTTTGTCAATTATAAATTCCTAATGTGAATGGTACAGTTAAACTATTATAAATCATTTTTCAAAGTCCGATTTGAAATTTTGATTTGATTATAATTTGACTTATTGATTTCGGTATGGTATCTATTAATAATAATAATGAAATTATATTCACTTTATTCCTATTGTTTGTCTAATATTACTTATTACTTGACATAAAAATATAAAATATTAATAAAACTCCGTAAATGTGGTTGAAACATATTATTATGTTTCTTAATTTCTTTCGATCATTTCGTTTAGTTTCTTCTTTAATTTCAAAACTATGAACTTTAATTACATACCAGATCACTAGGTTTTAATTTGAACTAGGATTTTGATAAAAAGAATATTAAAAATATTGCATATTTACGATTCATATAGAGTGGTGTATACCTAATTATCATTTATTACCCTTTGTATGGTAATAATAGGTTGTATAATTGAACGGTAACAGAAGTTTATACCTCCTTTACGAGTTTTTATCCAAAACTTTTATCTTAAAACTTTATAATATTTTACGGCTCGTCACATTTCTTTTTGTTTTTATTTAGGTGAGGGTGAATACCGTACAAAATAATTAGAAATTAAATTAACATAAAAATAAATGAAATATAATACTCGTTGACCCAGGAAAAAAGGCGTTACGAAATAATAATCATTAGACGAACAATAGAGGTTTAAATTAAATTTAAATTAAAGGACTACCCTGAACTATATGTTAATCTCATCAAATATTCCTATACCTAGTAAAATATAAAACATAACACACAAAATGTATTAAATATATGTTGTGTGTATACTGTATACAGTATACGTATTGGTAACATGTAATAATAATTTTATCGGAAATCGTAATTTGATCTGTTGACATATTATAATATAATGATATAGGTACATTATACATACATGAAGGAGAAGAGTGTAGTCGGATTTTTTTTTAATTATTCAACAGCTAGTCTTAAATTCAATTATATTTTATAGTTTGTGCAGAGATTTAATCATTAATCATAATATATTGATACATTGCACAGTGCACATCACATCTGTGTATTGAAAGTCTATATCGGCACACCTTATTATTTATTCCAAACAAGCAATATTAATATTAATATCAAATGTTAAATGCAAATTATTTTATGGTGAAAAATATAATACAAAAATATATGATTATTCCTTAGAAATATTAGCTTACTAATAATTTTAAGTACTATACAGTTACACGGAAGTCAGGAAAATACAAAATTATGCTGCTCATCATTTATTTACTTAGTTATATAATAAATTCTCAAAACATTGTTATGAATTTGGTAAATTTCTAAATTATAATTGCAAGTAATTTTCTACAAAATGAATTAAAAATTAAATATTTACTTGGCATTACCTACTGACTAGAATGTTTTAGTATAAGTACTTACCTATACTTCAATAGAGTTTTAATTAAAATAGTAAAATATTAACTTAAAAAATAATAATACACATAGGTATTACATAATCATATTTTTCGTTCGTCTACAATTATAAGTGTCGATCACTTTTTTCATTTTTGATGGCTTAGTGTTCAATGTCTTACAAACTTGGAAACTAATTCATGATTGTCATACATTTAATGCCTATAAAATAGTATTATATCTATTAGAATTTTTTTTAAGATTTATTTTACTGTGAAAGCCGAGAAATTAGTAAAATTAAACCTTAAAGCTGTATTTTGTTTGAATTTTCATTAGTATTTACTATTCAGATTAGCTATACAATGTTTAATTCCTCATTAAGTCCTGCAATTTATGGAAATGTGTTGAAGCCTTGCGAATTAAATAAAAATCTAATAATTTTGTTTTAGTAGTATAGACATTCGAAATCATACCTTATTTGAAATTATAAGCTTAATTAAATAGGTTCTTAGCTTTATAGTACAGTTAATCAAAAGCTTTAAATAATAACACTTACAATTGGGTTATGCGTCTTATTATTTACAATGCTTTGAAATGTATAATAATATATAATAATATATTAATTAATAAAATACTAACAATATTCTGCATTCGTTTTTTTAAACTTTTTCACTAAATATTATATGTACTTTTACTCATCGTAAATAGTTTATCATTGCAACACTGCATTGTGTAAATTATTGATATTAATTTCTAATCACAGTGGTGTATATATAACGACTATAATTAAAATCAAAATTCTCAAAACTCATCATACGATTATAAATTATAATATTATTTTAATCGTTATGCGGTTTTTATCTCATTGAGTAATATTATATATATACGCAATGTGCATGGAGAATTTCTAAATGACCATAACAATAATACCAAGTACTGAAATACGTTAGGTGTATATATCGTGTCGTTGAGGTTAAGGAAAGAAAATGAATTGATGACTGAGCTGAAATAGACGAAATTTAAACGAGTGTGGGTCTACACTCTATACCGTAGTAAATATATTAAAGACGGATTATGCAAAACTGCATTCTTGCATGCGAGAATACAGACAACCTCTTCATTGCCTCAACTTATTGAACTCGATGGGAAACTCATTGACGGTGGAAATTAAAATTAGATTCCGCGTTATTCTTAAAAAGTCAATTGCTAAAAACTCCATCGTAATTTAATATTTAACTTTCGTTATGCTCCCAGATAATTATTTCATTCGTTTCTATGTACGGATTTAAATTTTTATTTTTATTCAAAAACTTGACGATTAAAATATATACACATTTTTAACATTTTTCTTTATAAATAAAAAGGAATATTTGTGTGTGTGTGTATGCGATCCATAACCGCACTCGTAGTTCAAAAATTTGGTAAATGGGTATTTGACAATGTATGCATCAAAGCCGAATTTTTAAATTTTGTATTTTTAAAAAAGGCAAGCACATGAATTTGTTGGTTCATGGAAAAAGAATGTTTTTTGTTTGTAATTTGTATGAAAGGTTTCTTATTGTTTACAAAATATATAATTTTATATCTGGTCAAACCACCAAAATTAATGTGTAAAAAATACGTGTAATTTACATTTAACGGAGTTTACGTTACATTTTCGAGTAAATTCAGTAGCATTATTTAATTTGTCTCGGCCAACGTTGTGCAGTATCAGCCAAAATTATAAATTGTATTAGGTACTATATAAAATCAAAGACCTAAAATGGATGATCCTTATGCAAATCTACAGTTTTCAACCACTTTTCATAAAATATTTATCAATACTTGTATAATAATTTCTTATAGCGTCACATAGCCTCATAAGCTAATATTTACTATTCAACACATTCATGTTGAATATTATTTGACTCATGAAAAACTATCATTTTTTTTATCATAAAAATATATATTATTTTCGTTATCATTGCAAAATATAAGATAGTTATTTTATGAGTAATTGGATATAATTTTAGGTCTGAATTTTATATTTGTTCAAAAATTCCATATATTAGAACTGTGTTAAAAATCTGTACAATTTACATTTAACGGAGCTTAAACAGGAATATATAATAACTATAATTTCTCAGTATTACATATTGTTATACAATGAAAAACACAGTGAATGGATTCACTGATTACTGATTAGTATAATTAATAATTATTATACTAATTATTCTATTAATTAAATTATTTATCAATAATTTATTTAAATATGTGCATTATTTTTTATTGTTCGTTTAACTCAATAGATAGGAGACAATAAATCGAGTTCTTAACGTTTCTACTTGTATTTAAATGAAAGGACAAATTTTAATCGTGTAAATTCGCTTGAAAAAATAATTTTTATAAATGTATAATGAATATTGTATACAGAGTAGATTCCTCAGATTGTTTTGAACAAACTGTGATGGTATGAACACGTGTTTTGCATTAATTATGTATGACTTTTTTAATTCATAATTGTTGCAAGTATTAGTTTATAAAAATCGCAAAATCAGTTTGATTAATTTAATAGTAATTTCACTGATTGTTATTAGTTTTTCTAATTATTTTCAAGACAATTAACGGGACTGTGTATACAAAACATTATAAAATATCTAAACTGTATAAAATATTTTACCAGAAATCACCTTTAGTTTTTAAGATTCATTCAAATTTTTAGCTCCAAAAAGTGACTGGATTTATAAAAAAAATTAATAACACCTCATTGTAAAATAAACATTGGTAATATATGTTTATCACTCTGTTTATAGATCTTAAAATGTCAGTAACCTCTTTGAAAGGCGATCAAATATATGACTATTCACGAATAATAATCGTATGAATATTTTTTTTTAAGGAAAACAAATAAAATTTGTTTAATCTATTTACAATTAATATAATTTAAGTATATAAAGTATGTAAAAGCAACAAAACACGAATATATGATGTAACGGCTAGATTTGGGCTAAATAGCTGATTTAGTTAGAGGTCAATGAGTTGAATTCTCAGGAATAGTAATAAAGAAAATGGTTGAATATTTAAGAGACTTAAGATGATTTTAACTTATTAGTTTTTAGAATTATAATTAAATTGTTTGTAAAGCGGATAAATTAATGAAATTTTTAGGTCTGTGGATAAAGTGAGCTTATACTAAAACGCCAAGAAGCATTGGTAACAAAACAACTGACCAAAGCATATTAATTGAAAAAACTGAAATTTACTGATGTTTGATATTTTATCTGTACCTCATAGCTGAATACTTGGATAATGTAGGGCATAAGGTCAACATTGTATGGATGGTTATTCTATTTATATAGTAGAAGTTTGGTATTAAGTCGAATATTCGATTTGAAAAGGCATCGGAGTTTGTGAAGTCATAGTCGTATATAAATAATTTAACATTAGGCTTGCCATCATGCTATTAATTATTGGCAGTATTCTATATCTGTGCATATTAAATGTTCCTATTATAACTTGGTACAATTATCCACAGAGTTCGTAATTAGACAATATTATGTTTAATTGCGTAATTTGTATATGGTATTATGGTTCAAAGAAAAGTTTACCATTCATTTATAGATTTTTTTTCTTATGTTATATTTTATCTAGTATAGTCAACCATAAATATCTAATTTATAATATAAAGTTATACAACTTGTACAATTTTATTTCTATTTGCCTACTTAAAACCATGTTGATGGATAAACTTAATAATAGATAAATATTACAGTATGTATACATCAGATGTGCTGTATGATACTGTATAATATAAAGGTCAATTTTAAATAATTAATATTATGTTTACATGTTATCGTCTATAATTATGTGATGAAATAATATGATTTTTTTATTTCTAATATTTAATTAAAATTTAATATTTATTTTTTATGTAGTTATTGGAATAGATAACTCTCAATGTTAACAAATTACTTAATAGTATTTGTATTAAGATTTGATTATTTTAAACAAAAGTCTGCAGTTTATTTATAAAAACATCAAATATAAAATTAATTTTCCATAAAACAATTATCGGTGTAAGCTTGTTTAACTTAAACAATACACATCATACACTTGAAAAGGTTGAAGAAATAATTCTTAAAAATGCTGGTTTTACACAAATTCAAAATAAATGCAATATTTAATTCTCCTCGTTTTAACATTTTTTAAAAATTAAAAATTGTTTTTTTTTTTTTTGGAAACTTTGTGGTTTTACAATTTATTTCAACATGACAACATTTACATATAAATTTACAATTACATAATTTAAATTTTTTAATAGGATAGTATTAATTAGTAATTAATATAATTTTAAAATACATAAAATTTAACCAAGATGGTTACTTGGATGAGTTGGATGACAGCGGCGGTGGCGTACCGCGTACGATGACCAAGACTGGGGTAACTGCAAGTGCACTTGCAAATTGCATTAGAGTGCAATTATGGTTCGAATGGTCTGCCGCCGATGCCGCTCACCGATGAGTCCGGAAACATTGCAGTTGGTTGTATGCACTTTTTGCAACCTGCTACAGCGTCACCTGCACTACACTGTATCGCGGACATCCGTTCCCCCGCCACTTACCCGAATCTGCATCACTGCTGCCGTCCGCGGGTACCGGTGATCCGCGTCGATGCCCAACATCCGGTCATTCGTGCCGTTGTCCGACCGTCGCGTCCGTCGCGCCGGCGACCGAATCTAACCAGCCGGTCAGGCCCTTCTCGATATAAATGTCGTTCTGCACCACAATCGGTATACGACACAATACGTCCGCCTAAAAAACACGACCGTGAAAAACCTGATATAAATAACATACTAACATATACCGCTGTACACGATTATGCACTCTCGGTCTCTTTCCTCCCTTTTGTTGTCCATCTATCCGAACGTTCGTCAAGCTTGACTTCTCTCTAGCAGTTCAGCTTCTCCTGTCACCCCGATCTCGGTATTACGGCGTCGCATAACCACAACATATGGTCCCGAATACCCTTCAGAGACCACTCCAGATAACTTACTAAGTATATAGGAAACGGCTTCTCTTCTGTTGCGATTGTACGTGTACGGAGACAAATCACAAATGGTACTGTAGTGTCAGTGCCCACGAAAATCTCTTTATCGTCCTAAATTTTGGGCTCAGTTACCATCGTTTCTGCAGTTGTATCATCGGACCGGTCGGCCTCGATGTCCAATGTTATAAGTTTGGCCGACGCACAAGAATCGGTTTCCACATAGCCGACCCGCCACGTCATCAGTTTTCACGGAAAGCGCAATCTGATAGATGTAACTTAATTGACGTTTCGATGGACGCTTCTTCTGTTAAGCCACATGATCTGTCAGGCGAAGAAAGGACATTACACTCTGACAGACTATCTTCGCTCAGAATCGTTTTTCGTATACAATAATATTATTCATTAAATTCAAATTTAATACATCCATAACAGTGGCTCTCTCGATACCAAATGTACAACAGAGGCACAGAGCGTTATTCATTTGTCTACCTTTTAAGTTTTAATTATATAGACTTTTTTATTTTTATAGTTGAATTAATTTTCCAACTAACTGATTACCGAATACTGTAAAATGTACCTACGTTATAAGCGATACCGGTTTTTTTTTTGTTTTGGAGGCGATTTTAATCCCATGATAAATGTATTATTAAAGGGATATAATGGGAGTAAGCATCATGCTTTGTAAATCATCCTGGATATATTATGTGTCTGTAATTATTATTTATAACATGCTATTATAATAATAAATGCAGGTACTTTTCGGACATTAGCACGAGTAATTACACAAATTGGAATAATTGGATATGTAAAAAAAATAATCAATTATGATATTCTATCGATATACTATACGTTTATACCTATATATATTAACTGGATTACAGTGTATTTATGTAGAACGAAATGAATAGTTATCAATGGTAACCCTTGTCCCACCGGGATGGATATAAACAATAACGTTAAATTATAGGAAAAATAATTAGTCATAAAAGTATAGGTAAATATACTCCTTTGTCCTTAATCATTATTTTGTGTTTTATTTCATTATTAAGTTTTATTTTCTATTATAAATAGGTATATTATCAGTTTTTCGTACATACACATTTACATAAAAATGTTCTCTCAAGAGTCAACAGAGATATTTACATGGTACATTATATTTTAAACAATTGCTGAATATTAGGTAATATGAAATAAACATAAAGAATCTACGACTGTTTTAGAAAACTAACTAATAAAATTGTTGTTTTTCGTTTACATATTCAATTTCATTTTTTTTTTTTACATAACATTTTACATAATATGGTTTTAATTTTTTTTTAAATGGTAGTTCCTAATAAATAAAAATTTAGTTTGAAGACTTTTACTGCTTTGAAAGATGTAGAGACAAACTAACACAAAAGATTAAAATAATATATCCATATATTTTTATCACAATTCACAGCGCTTAAAAATTAAAATATAGAAAAAAAATATTATAATGAAGAATCAAAAATTATTCATCAATTATTAAATTTTTTTTTAAGTATTATAATTCGCCATTTATTAATAAGTGCATCAAAATCAATCTATCATAAATAGCCCTACTTATTATTTGGGATTAAGAACTATAAATATGTGTATAATATCTATAGCGTGAAGTAAGAATAACACTCATTTAGTAAAGCCGTAGCACCTGTAGAGACAATAGTGTATAATACTCAGTACGTATTATTTTAATCAGCAATAATGCCTCAATTGCCTGCTGGTGGTACCATGCAGTTGTAGAAAAATGCAAAAGCTTCGCATGAAAAGTCATTATGACAAGGCTCACTTTAACCGTTAGTGTACACGGCGTAATTAAAATGCAAAACTTGTACTTACAATGTTTTATACGATCTAATACATGTATAGGTATACAGAGATGCCGTTTAAAGTTTACAAAGAAAACGACCGTCATTGTCGATCTGTGTACATATATATATATATATATTATATATATACGAGTATATATATTATATAATATAAAGTCGCGTGTCGGAATTAAATCCTAAATCGTCTAGGTACCTCTACGCAGCGCACGACATCGTCGTATAGTAATAAAATAAATAATAATAGACGCGGTCGAACCGAAAAATTGTTTCTTTCCGCGTTGTTGAAGTTTTCGATTAAATGCCGTTTTTTCTTTCAATTTTCTTTATCGCTTACGCCGGTCGATCGGTGAAAACGTGCTCGTGCAGATGATACGTCATTGTGAACATGTACCTATATATTATAGTATATACACGTACTTTTGGTATATTGTACCTACTGTAACGACGCTTCACTAAAAATAAAACGGTATAAAATTAAAACATTGTAACGGGCTGATGCGCTTAAACTAACCATTTTTACGACAGATTCGTAATTAGGTATCTATTATTTTGAATACGCGCGGTACTTGTCGCAACTGATCAATTGCAAGCTATTATGGAAAAACTGACGAAACTAAACCTTAGGTCATGTCGTGATTTCAATTTTTCTGAGGGTGGGACAAAATTTATATAGGCCAATGTTTATTTTATTAAAATATTAAAAGCACCTATATATTATACATATACCTATCCTATATACAAAGCCAATTTGTTACGATGACAAAATTATTTGATTTTTATAATTTAAAGTATAATAATACATTTTTTAGATTCTAAATGAAGTGATGAATGTATTTAATCTATATATTTAATCATCGAATAAGTTTAAAATTTGAATCAAAATCTTTTTGGCGAGCTTAAATATAAAATGAAGAGAAAAATAACAAAATAAAAATCAATAAATAATATCATAGGTAATAAACAATTATAATACTATAATACAAAATAATAAATAAATATTATAATTTATGAATTATAATATATTTTCTTCATAACTTTATATCTTTTGAATTTTCATACATGATACATCATAATTCAAAAGTAGTTAAACGAAATACGATATTATACTCGAATAACCTAAGGTCCCAATCAAAAATTCTGACTCCACCTTTTAAATTTAATTTTAATTTTCCATCAACTATTTTTAAATTAAGATAGGTCTGTTTAACATTTGTTAATTTTACTTATATATTATTATTATTAGTACTAACATTGTGTTATAATTCATTTTTCTTCCTAGTGCTCAGCTCATAAATCATAAATAAATATAATTAAATATAACTGCAAAAAAATAAATAGTAAACAATTAAGCTCTAATAAGATATCTAAGTGAATCTTAGTAATCTTACATTAATCAACTAACAGCTGCTAAAATGTTAATTTTATATTATTCTTTATCCCTAATAAATGAAAATCCAGATCCATGATTATAGGCTCTGTGCCACCATTTCAGTCATTCTAAAACCTAATTTTATTTGATCAACTAATAAAAATCTAATTTGGCGCAAATTCTCACGTCTATTTCTTCTTATGACTAATTAAACGAAAATATGTATAGTATTATAGTTGTAATATTTTTTTTATAAGCGTTTAAATTTTGAATTTTTATGAAATTCATCAAAATTTGAAAATTATATTTTAGTATAAAATGCATTACTTACATTCTTAATATTAATGCTTAAAGTTAAAAATTGAATAGGGAGTTTCATATAGGGTTTCCTTATAAAAATAATTAAATTAAATTACATAAATGATAAATATCGTTTATAAATTATAATCGTTTGAAGTTTAAATTTTTTGAAATTGAATATTTACGCGTAGTAATTTAATTTTTATTGCCTATAGGCTATAATAGTAAATCAAAAAGCATTGAAACATGAAACATTCTAAAGTTACTAAATTATCATTTTCTATATAATCAATAACATTATCAACGTTTTATATTTAATTTATTTAGACTTATTTTAAAACATTAAGATATTCGATTTTTTTATTTTTTATAATGTTGATTAAAATATTTACGCTCGATCAAAAGTCTTGAAAATTGTTTACTAAGTTCTCCATAAGTAGATAGATCTTACTGAAATTAAATTTACAGTTTATTTTTATAGACATTTAAATACCAAATATAAACTAAATTGAATATTTTAACAAAAATTAATGAAAGATTAAAGTTATTTTGTTGTTGTTCAAAAATATTTGTAGATACTAAATAAATAACTATAATATTATTATTAATACATGATAAAATAAACATATAATTTTGTGTAGGTCTGAGAAGTTATCTCCGTTTAAAATCCTTTTTCGCATTCAATGATTTCTTATTTGATTTCAAATTTAACACCTACTCAAAATATTTTGTTTCTTTTATTAATTTTATTAATAATTGACTCATTTCGTGTAGACAATTTTAGCCCTTCTAGAATTCAAAAAATTTCGCCAATAGCAAGGTTAGGTCATGTAGAATATTTGTGACTTGTAAGAGTATTCACTGTACTCAGTAACATGTTTTACATTTGGTATTTTTTTTCACACGCTATTTTGTATAATTATTATGTACAATTAGACAATAACAAAAATACCTACAGTCAAAAGTTTATTTTTGTTATTGTCTAATTGTACATAATAATTATACAATATTGTTATAGATTTCGATACTCCGAAGAAATGAGATGACGTTTTCTGGTTGGAAATTGGGTCCAATAATTTCGTAGAGGTCTTCTGCTGTATTAATATATTACTATACCATATTGGTTTTTTAATATCTCTTACCAATAAATATGTGTAAATATGTGTTCATATTCTTTGTGGAACATTCTGATGCGTTTACAATAAACATTCGTTGTAAAATAATATAATATACATAAATATATTACCATCGTGTAGAGGTTCAGACGTATACTCTCGTGAATTCGGAAATACTTTGCGTGTGCGCGTAGTGCAAAACAATTATACGGTCAGCTTAACCGTTTTCGGGCTAAGCCATAGGGAAATATTTGCTAAATAACTTATAATAATATATTATATTTGAGGCGGTGGTGGAGGACCATACACGATACCCGTTTAGTATTTACTCACATAATATGTTGGATACGGATACACGCATGATGTAAAATATATAAAATCGGACGAGTGCAAGTATATGATGTACATTATAAAAATATTAATAATGGAAAACGGTTTTTTGTGCGTGCGTGTGTTCTGTGTATAACGCGTGTACATAAACATTTATGTACACATATTTTTATATTTATAAATATGTGTATTTAATAATACGAATAGTAATAATAATAATAATGATTATTATTATTATTATATTATGCTCGGCAAAGAAACCGAAGAAGGAGTATGCGAATTATTTCGGAAAATCATCAGGAATGCGTCGCGGGTTTCCTGGCCGCCGGCTAAAATCTGGCCTTTTTCCTTTCGTCGGTTATAATAATAATAATATGTATATTATATCGTCTTTCGTTCGCCACTGCTGCCGAAGCTCATAATAATAATAATATGAGAACAACAACAACAACAACAACAATAACAACAACACAAAGGGTACAACTATGTACTATATTACGATATAATAATAATAATAATATACACTATATATACTATAGATAGATAAGACGAGCATATAAAAACAACAAAATAAATTACTCCTAATCAAATATTTCTCCACTTGCTCTCCCGACTGTGGTGGGTGTCGTTTACGATGTTGAATTCCGTCCCGATAATATTTTAGCTGTAGGTTAGGTGAGGTCCGACAATATTTTAGATGTGGGTGAGTTACGGCCTGAGTAATTATAATTATCTATATGTACCCATGTATACCCTATGTACCTGACAGATGCGGTGGTGGCTGCATATCGATAAATGATAAACGAAATGTTTGACAAGTAGGAGTAGGGACAATTATATCTTTATATAATAGAATCGCTGAGTTTTTGCTAAAACAATAGCTAAAGAAAAAATTAATAAAAAAATTAATAAATTTTATTTGAATATTTGGAAAATACGTAATATTAATAATTAATTTAGTTAATTATACATAATATCATTGATTATAATATAATACTTAAAATCAATGATAACCTAACCCGTACCTCTCATAAGTTCGGGGGTTGTAATTCGTACTTTATTTAGGCAATAGGCTGCAATATTCACCAACACCGGCTCTTCCACTCCTCCTCTTTCATCCATGTCATTCGCGTTTTTCTATATATCATTCGCTCTCGCCTTTTAAATTGAAAGGTATTTATGCATAGGTACGAGGTACGTTCATAGGCCATGGCTATCGATATTTTTTAGTAAAAAAGAATTTCCATTTAATGTATCAATAATAATTGATATAGGCATCTTATTATATTAGGTTAGGTGCAACTTAAATTTAGAAACACAACTATGTTGTAAATTGTAATTGGAGGGTAGGGGATGTTCACTGTTTTAAACCTTCAAATAATTGGTTAGCCCCCCTCCCTCAAAACAAAACCTTAATTAATTTTAATATTCACTTATGTCTTTTAATAATGTTCTGATTTGTAAAATACGACGAATACAAAATTGGCCACCGACAGCATGATACTAAAACAATTGTCAAATTTATCATTGTTAAAAAATATAGAAAAAGATTTAATAAATCAATTAAAAGCTAAAGATATCAACGATAAATTTACCATTAAAGAAAGCTAGAAAATATATTATTTGTTAATATTTATTTAAGTAGATAATTGATTATTATTATTATTAAAGTATTGTTAAAAACGTAAGGTTTATACACATATAGTTGTACCTATAGCATATCAATATTACAAGGCTGAGCATTAATGAGTTAGTTAATACATTCAAAATTGTAAGTTAATTTCAACTTATTAATTAACTGAAAATATGTAGATAGTAAAAGTAGTTTTTTACGGTGTTGATACAGATATTTTGATTCCTTGCCACCGATGAGTGTTGCGTGTATACCTACATAATATAATATAATATACGTGTGTTATGTATACACGGTGCATCAAGAAGATCAGGAACGTACTCGGAAAAAAATTTAAGAGTGTTTTTGAAAATCAGTTATTGAAAAGTAGAACTTTTTTTTTCAAATTCTTTTGTACCCGTCACGTCAATATACAATAGGTATAATTTTTTTTATAAATCCCGTTTAAGTATTTTTATTTTTATTTAAATTATATTAATTATTTAAATATTTTAGTATAAAATGTTTATTACAAAAACCAAATATTTTGGGGGGGAGTTTGAACACCTAAAACACCCCCTGTGTACGTCCTTGATAAAGATATAACACTTTTACAATGAAATTACAATTGAACGTGTCAGATAATTGTGATACACTCTGTATATCGTGGTGCAGTGTAAAACCACGGTGACAAATTTCCTAATAAATTTCCTGGTCCCCATTAATACGATATTATATAAGTTATAATTTGCCACGCACACCTTTACACGTAGGTATACCTACTACCTTTATACGCGTATACCATATTCCTCCACCACAACCCGCTCGGCTTTTACGGTGCAGTCGTTGGCCGGGTATCCTGCAGGCGAAGGCAACGTGCGTGAACGACGCGGCGGCGGCGGAGGGTCCGTTTTAATAATAATAATAATAATAATAATAATAATAATAAAGGGCGATACCCTGAATTCTTGGCGTGCTTTTACATTTACCTGCCTTATATATACACACACACACACTTCGTTATCGAGAATTGCGGCTTTTAATAAACACGACTAAAATATTCGCATTCTTTGTTGTACGCGCCTATATATTAAGTATATATATAATATATATAATATTATCATACTGTAAATATATTTTATGTACATTTATATATTATAATATTATGTAGTTATTAGTAAACATACAAATCTGTGAAGGTAGGTAGGTCGTAAGAGTAGAATATAATAACGTGACAATATTGTTTAATTTTTAATGTTTCAATAATATTAAAATTATAATTTATCTGAGACGGTTAGTGCTTATGTACAACCGTCGAGCGGAGATCGACATATCGTTTTATAAAATAACTGTAGGTTAATATAATATCCGACTATTTTAACTATAAAATATCTAAAATACGAGTATTTTAAAACTTCCCATGATAACCGAGGGTGCGCTTATCCCCTGCTCATTGACACATATTATGTTATAGATCTATTAGATATATTATTTAAAAAAATATAGGTTTTATTAATAACTCAAAAATAAAATTGTATTATATATTGCAGATTATACACGTATTCTGAGTAAAGATGTGGTATAGTTACTAAATAGAGCAAATAATAAAATCATCTAAATATATGTCAATTCAGTGGCGTGCGGTGATATTTTATATAGGGTAAGCACTAAAATAAAATTTTAAGTTAAACTTCTTAAAAAAGGTAATTTATTGCTGAAAATAATTACAGTTTAAAATTTGTAATAAAATTAAAGTGTATTAATTTTAAAATATAAAAATTGATTTTTTCGGTGGAAATATTTGGGCACAAATTTTGAAATTATTGGTACAATTTAGTACAGACTATAGTAAAATTAATGGTAAAAAAAAAATTGAAAATTCGAACATTGCAGTGCCAGGATAACCCATCTAACATAATCCGATATATAACGGTAATATTTTGGGATTACGTTTTTAAAAATATCGAAAAACACTTTCAATTACCACATAAAAAGTAAAAAAATGGATATCCTCTTCTACCGCAACCGATCATTCCTATAATGACGATGATACGAGCCGGGCAATTTAAAATATGAGCACTTTGTAATGATTATACCTATTACCCGTACATACGAAAAAAAAATTATTTAATTAATTTCAAAGAAACCTAATAAATCGAATACTCAATTAAAATCAATAAACAGTTTTAATTTTAATATATAATAATTAACAAGATGCATTGTCAATTAATGCTGCTTACCTAGCTTTCTCTGACCGCACACCCACTGTGTCTCTTATACATGGTCCGTTACAAATCTGAACAATTAAATTTCAAGCCATTTACATCAGGATCTAAAACATATTTTAATTATTAATTATACATTTTGTAAATATTTTGATGTGAGTTTTCAATTAACCATTCCGTATATTTCATCAGTCATCAGTCATCATTATACTTAAACAATAATTTTTTCGAAAATCGCAATTATATATGTATTATGGAATACATCATACATTTTTTCCCGTTTTCGAATATTTGATTACTTTTTGTAATACATAAAACTTTGATCATTTATTGTGTAAAAAATATATTATAAAATCAATATACTTTTATAAAGGTGTTACTTTTTATATAGTTTTTATGCTCACAAATTAATGATATTTTATGAACATATTTGTTCTTTAACGTATCCCTGAAATATTATTTGGTAGACATTAAGATGTATAGTAGATGAATATAGGTAGTTGAATGCGTATAAGTTTTAAAACCTTGTATACAATACAAATAGTTTTATGAGAAACATCGCACATCTCTTTATTATTATACTTATCTCAGAACAAGTTTTAAATTTTGTTTTGTATATGTCTAAAATTAAATGGATGTATAAAGTTTCCTTTAGACTCGTTTGCATTTTAATGACACAATATTGTCCTGCGAAGCAATCGTCTCTGGTAAAATAAAATCGTCTTAAAGCTTTTTTAAACTTTCATTGAATGTGGCTGCGGTTAACAGAATGAGATTGACATTTTAAATAAAATTTCTATTTACGCTTTTTGACATTTTAATTATTTCAGTAAATTTACAGTACTACCAGTGGCGGTTATATATGACATTCAAGGGGAGGGGGTGAAAATAAATTCAACCTTCCCATCTTGAAACATCTATGGTCTATACATATAATTAGATACATAAAATAACTAAATTAGGTTACCTACGCAATGTTTATAATAATATGTATATAGTATATTACCTAATACATAATATATTATTTATATTTAAAATATGTATATAAAATTAATTGTCATGTACCTAGGTTAGGTTTTACGTTATAGGTGACGAATTTAATATTTTATTGGTCATCACTCATCTGTATTACAACCATAATATAGAATAAGACTTAATTATTGCGATATTCATTACTTTCATTTGCGAGAATATTATTAATATGCAGACAGAGAACTCGTGAAAAAAGTTAATTTCATTTATTTCTTTTTGGCCATCAAAGTCGATCGAGTAAGACTTTTACAAAACATTCTTGTATTATATTATCACGCTCATATTATGCACATTTTAACTGGAAACATTATTAGAATATATTGATATTTCAATTCATTTTAACTGCATATAATGTTAAACTAATTGCATGCGCTTATATATACTATATAGTAAACAGTAGTCATCATAACTACGTTTGACTTGTTTATTATAACACTATATATATACGCAATATGCATGTCATCGTAAGGACACAGTACCTTATTCTATGTACCTACATTGAATACTCATATTGTATTATGTCGATATTATTATACGTTCGTATTGTGTTCGAATACAATTGAATATATTCCATAGGAAAATATAGATGGTGGCTTATTGCTTATAATTATTGGTTAATTGTTTATAGGATTGGGATATAAATTAAATTGAGTGGACTATTATTATAATTTATAATGGTCTCATATGCCTATATACAGTTATATAATATATTATACATCATATTATATAGTGTAAAACGAACGCATTATAGCCTATATAGGTTCACGATGCTGTATAATAAATGTAGTGCATAATATATACATGATATATTATAATATATGTGTATTTTTATGTTGCAAATATTATCTGTAAATATCTCAAATATTACCATCATAGTACATAGAATAGGTATATTTGTGTTAATGCTAGTGAGAAATCAAAAACTGTTATCTATTACATTAGAATGTATTCAAGTTAAGGAGAAAAACGTTTTGATGTAATAATTATAATAATATTATAAGACGGTAATTATTAGTAGCGGTAAAATTTGATTTAGTTTCCATTTTTCAAAAGCGCCAAGAATTCATATCAACTAACTTTGTAGTGAAATGTTAACTATCGTAAATGTTCACGACTTTTAAAGCTCAGTTTTTTTTTTAAATGCAATTTTAACACGTTTATTGTTATTTGTTTGTATAAGAATCTCTAACACAGATCTTAATTGTTATAAAAGTAACAAAAAGAACATATTTCTCCTAAATACTTCTAACGCTGCTTATGTGTACCAAAACGTTGCTTATTATATGTAATATGCACTACTTAAACAAATAACGCATCACATGTTCATGTATAGCTTATCTGAGATTATATTCAGCCGTATTAAAATGGACCATACATTTGTGTATGTTTAATTGATTTAAAACGTTTTAAATGTTGTAAATAATATACATATTGAGAAATTTGATTCGACCTACTTCTTAAACACACGTCAATTAAAACAAACAAATAAACCGAATAAATGTAATCGATAATGTTTGATAAGCATAAATTACAGCTGTGAAATCGTAAAGTTTTGCCATCCCCGAACCCTTCGTGAATATGTAATCTAATCGTTTTTAACGGCTGTTAAACACTAAAGTACTATCATTTTGATGTTTGATGTATACGTTTATAGGTACGACTGTTTTAAGTATATTCAGGATTCAGTTTAAATTATTTAAGAGATATTTTTCTGTTTATGGTAGATAGTAAAAATCATTATTAAACGAATTACTATGAAGTAAAAATTAGTAAATATTAAATACCTTCCATTTAACGCTATAATCTGCAAACAAAATATGCATGATATCCAAATATAATTCCATTGAATTAGATTTTAGTTTTATTTCATACCAACAATATATATATATAGGTATCGCATTCGTATTCACATTAGTTGTTATTCAATGAAATCATAAAAATATTAAAAAAAAAAAAAACTAATTAGATAAATACAATAAAAAATACTTGATTTTTATGAAAATTAGTCATACCCATAATATCATGTATTTTCAGTATTTGTACTTGCCACTACTTGCTGTAGATAAATGCTGGATCATATGAAAAAATTAATTAGTTTAATGGTAAATAAAACTTAATGGACCAATCATAGGCTATTAAATTATGTTTAAGGGACTATTAGCTACTGTTAATTCATTAAATGTTAAGTGATTGTTCATGTAACCTGGCAGAAGTATTTTGATATATTTTTCGTTAGGATATGTTTTTTTGAACAAAATATTTTTTATAATTAAAAAAACAATTAGTACATGCTTATAATCATTGGAATTTAATTATCATAGGTACCTAATTTATAATTCTAAAGTACCTAATACAACAATAGTTACATTTAGTTTATTTAAAACTCATGAATTTGAGTTCAACCGTTACTAAAAGTTTTAGTTTTTATAGTTATATAAACTCGTTTAAAATTACTATACCTATAGTAGGTAATAGGTACCTATAACTTACAGTAATTGTAAACCTATTACCAATTTCTTAAAAAATAATTATTTAAAATACTATTTTTAAAATGTATTTGAATAAATAAATAAAAATAATAAAAATAAAAGATTATTCTAAATAATATTTATAGCATATGTTATTGAAATGCACTTTGATAACAGTATTTCAAATTCTTTCAAATACTTAAAAAGTTATAGATTAATATGAAAATTTTATTTTATTTCAAAAAGTTGATTTGTTTGTTTTTTTTAATTTTTACATTTTAAAAACATATTTTAATATAGACGTTTAATAAATAATATAAACAAAAGGTAGATATTTCAATTACTTGGAGAGTCAATAGCCCTAAATAGAAATCTAGCATGAATATTTTAGTTCTTTTATAGTTTGTAATTTATTATCTACTAATGCAACCCTTTTCTGATAACTTATATTAACTTTTTATAAAATAACTTTTTTTTAAATTCGTAAATAGCCATTTTATAGAATTGTATATTGATAATATTGAAAAAAAAAATAGAAATCAGTTATTGAAATTTTAATGAATGAGAACAAGTAATTTATAGTTACAAAAAAAAAAAAAAAGAAAATTAAAATATTAAAATATGACGAATGTGGTTTATATTTTTTTGAATAAATAATATATAGGTAACTAATACAAATTCATTAACAAACATACTACTTGTTGATATTTTTTTGTAATATTTTTTTTTTTATTTTTAAATACAATTTTTAAGCATATACGATATACCTACTCATTTAAAAATATTGTGTATAATTTTACTTTGTCGTGTTAAAATTGAGTCATCGGGTTTTCTTTTACAATTTTATCTTAGAACTCAAAGCTAATTTTTTTTTTTAATTGTATTTGCTTTATGGTTGCATACTCACCAATTCTAGTAAAACAATTTTTGTAAAAATACAACTGTTTTAACATTTGTCATATGTTTTCATATAAAACGATATTTATTTAAACAAATGATAAAAATCTTTCCTGCGGGTTAATTAACATTATATTTTTTATTGCATTGTCAATAATTAATACATTATTCAATTTAAATAATTATCACTTAATACTGTTATCGAACTATTTCTCGAAATATTTAAATTATTTACATTAATCAAACTCTTTATCAAAGTATATAATGTTTATTATTTAAAATCAGTTATCTTACAAAAATATTTCCATTCTAGTAAACAACGGCAACGTTACACTAAGTTTGGGAATAAACAACGGCTCTCGAACGATCGCAGTGAACTCTAAAATTAGTAATGTTCACAATAAATTTTATCGCTCATCAAAAAATAAATACTATTGAAAATGAATTAAAGAATAACGTAGCCATTACATTTAATTAGCGATTCAACGATTCAACACGTTGAATTTTATTAACCTGAAAATTTAAGTTTAAAGAAAAATAATGTTAATAACAGGTATAAATTGTTAAAATTATGTGTGTACTTCTATGAATAAAATGTGCGATTAAAATGTTTAATGTCATAATCATAATCACTTTTAAATATTTATAGTAAATATAAACTTATGAAAAATATGTGGTTGTACAAATAATGGGTTGATAAAATAAATAATAAGTTGTAAATTTATAATAATTTACCTATTCATTGAAAGAAAATTTCCAAAATATTCAAAACTATAATTTTTAATTAATTAATACTACATATTTTTGATGTGTAGTTTATAGGTACAATGAAACGACGAAAAAAAATATTTTTAACCTGCCTCCAGCTGTTTACTAATCGGTATAATTGCTATTGAAAGTCCTAATTGAATTAAATGATGATGTAAATACATGTAACATAATTAATATAGTTATTTAAGCTTCTTCGGAGACAATTGGTGTAGTTGATGTAGGTATATTGTGGGGATACAATTCGTATGAAAAAAGGGATCTTGCGACGTAAATTGATGATATAATAATAGAAGTTTATACCTTCTAGGGGACATTTATAGCAATTAAAAAAATAAATACAAAAAATAGCATAAAATATCAAAGATGCGGTTTGTTTGTTATTTTATTTCTACTCCCAAGTTAACTATTTAAAGTTCAGTGAAAACCGTAACATTTTACAAATTATACTGTACCTCTTTTTGAATATCATAGTATTAACTATTTTTTTTTAATATTATCTATAAGTAACAAAAAAATTGAAAATGTTAATAAAAACAGTTATTTTTTGAAAAATAAAAAATGTTTTTGTAAATCATGGTAAAATGAAGATCATTGTTCATACATTATATTAAAAACCCCAAAAATATTTGCATTACCTTTGGGGTTATAGCTTAACTGAATTCTAAATTTAGCATAGTTAATAGCAAACTCAGGTATACTTTAGATGTATTTATTTATTTTAGTTATATTTTAGGAAATTTTTTTTTTTCAAAAATGTAAGGCATCAATAAATTGAGTACTTTTTTATCATATGAGTGCTTTTTTCCTTTAACCCGCGACATCAAACCTATTGTTCATTCGTAATTTTTTATACGCAATGATAATGTTAATATCAACTTGTACATAATTCAGGCATGTTTTAAAAATAAATAAGACCTTATATATTAAGTATTATAAATAAAAAAAATTGATAAAAATTGAAGTATTTAAAATACTTTAATAAATAGGCACTTAAACACAAAAATATTCATTTTCATTATCAACAAAAGTATTCAAATACTTTACAAGAATGCCTGTTTTTTTTCATCAGTCAGCTTTTTAGCATATTATAATATTATTGTTTTAAATATATATGTACAAGTTTCATATTTTGAATTAAACTATAGATATGTATTTTAAAAGGAGCTCGTATCCTATATGAATTTGCACATGAAATTAAAATCAAATGAAATTCAATATATATATGTTATTGTTTATAATAATTAAATAATATATAATCGTGTATACTGTGTAGACGTTTAATATACTTTATACTTTATATGATATAAAATATTATAGTTTCTGTACACCTACTATACAGTATACTATTACATAATACACGAAATTGAGTTTGTGACGGTGTATGTACGCATATAATTTTTATAAATTAATCAAAAACAAAGTAAAATACTAAAAGGAATTGATAAAGATAAATAAAAAATGTATATACATCTAAATCGGCATTCCTAATTATATATATATATATAGTAGAAGTTAGACTTTTCAAATATTCAATATGACTTATATATTTATGTATTATTATATGTATGTATATTATATTGCGCGTATAGAATGTTTTCTTTAAATAAATTTATGGAGATTTCATTACATGGAAAACAATGCACCTTGAGAATAATATGTTTTTCTCGGTGAAAAATAATTCTCGGAAATAATATCTTATAATTTAATAAAGCATTCAATTCCAACTACTTTCGGTGTTCAAATTAAATATTCCAAACATCCGAGAGAAATATTTACTTTTATACAATTTAATAAAGTAGGTTTACGGTTTAAATATCTACTTTTAAAATTAAATTACCGTGATATTTCTTGTTTATTGTGTATAACTACAACGTTCTATTAATAGTTTAGCACAAAATAAATTTAAATAACTATATCTTGATATAGTATAATATGTTAAATAATATACCTAACTATAATACATACTCGCAGGTACTACTACGATAGCTAGCAGCTACTGGGTAGTTGAAGACACGTCTTGAAGTTGTTTAACTCAATTTCTTGCTAACAATATTATTATTGTGGATATAATTTTGATGCTATAGTAGGTAATAAATTATTTGATTACATTTTATTAGTTAAGTAAGATAGTACGATTTATGGACATATAATGTGGAAATAGATTTTAATATAGAATGTTAATATATTCTAATATATAATATATGATACAGCTAAAACTATATTGATTAATCTAAATATTAGTGCGATTTTTCCCGCACTTATCGTTTTAAGAAAGTTAGTAAAATATCATTCTCGAATTTGTAGAAACTTCATTTGGTAAATAATGAATGTTAGAAATTAGAACTTTGTAAACGACTTACACAAGTAATTTACATAATATAATAATACTATATGTATTATACAATGTATATATGCATGTAGAAAATCCCATTGGGAATTTAGCTGTTTAGAGCGTTACTGCTTTACAGTTGATGATTTTTATGCATGTACATTTTAAATTTTAGCCCATAATTTTAATAACAAAAATTTATTATGTAAATAAAGACACGCTAAATCTAACGATGGTAAAAAAAAATATTTATAATATTCATCATAATATAATAATATACTGACATACAGTTATTTTACATAATTACATTAACGACATTCTTTTATAAGCCATATGCATGAATTAAATAATAAAGAACCTTACCATACAATATTTTATTTCATAATATTATGATCACTATTAATAGAGAAATACATATTGTACAACCAGATGGCGCCATACTGTTTATATAAATACAAATTATTATTTTCAAATTTCAAATAAAATACCTATAATGTACAAATAAATAATAATATTTTATAATTTATTACCATAAAGCGTGTATTAGAGTAATATAAATTAAAAATACCTTTTATATTTGGAAAAAATAGCAGCAATACTTATTGTTCGAGCAATTTCACTGACAGAACCCGTTTCATTCAAATTATTGTATTATTATACGATATGATTCTTATTTTGTCTAGAGTCTAAGCTCTATTGTCTAGACGATTATTTAGATCAATTTCAAAAACTAAGTTGAAAATGGTAGTTTTAATAGATTTATTATTATTTTTACGTTTTAGGTACAGTAAATATATCTATACAGAAGTGATAAATTATAAATTAAGTATGTGTATATATATATATATATATATATTATATATGTAATGTAATGTATTTGAATTTGAGTATCGCCTTTAGGGTTTCAGCGTTACTCAGAAAACACCACAAAGAAGCGATACTCTCAGTTCTCCAAAATTTTTTTTAGCTTAAATTCAGTTCACGTTAATGTATTAAACTTTTCAAGTATTTAAAAATGACGTATTTAAAATTTAAAAATATTCTCCGCGAGGTTTTCTCAATAATTTTATATATAGTTATACCCCGTAGTCCGTATCCACGTAATAATGACAGTTATTAACATTTGACCCAGTAGAGTGTTAACGGATTAAAATTTGATCGCCATGTCCTCGGCGCTTGCTTAAAGAAAAAAAAATAAACAAAACAAGTATAATAGGCACCAATACTACTGTTACATTATTATTATAATAACGTCGTGTAAACGAACGATCGTCTGCGGGCGTTATATGACGACAAATATCGGAAATAGTTTTTTTTCCAACGTACAGAAACTGCAGTTACCTACCCATATTATGTTGTACAAGCTGCAAACTGAGGAATCTGCCTCGAAAATCGCAATATGCATATACATTATACATTTTAATCATAGGGGTGTAAACTATGACGCGCGTATTATATACGCATGGTATGCTTATATATATATGTGTGCAACTATTAACTAGGGAGCAGATGTTTGGGAGTTTTTTTTTTTTGTATAATATTATATACACAATGGATAAATATATATATATGTATAAAAATAAATAATATCATAAAGCCTACTCTAGCAATATAATATGTGAGCATCCAATCGGAGTACAACATTTCAACGGGTAAAAAAAACTACGCGTACCTATTATATATTCAATACTTATCTAAATAAATAATGTGTGCAATATGCGTAAAGTGCGGTCATCGCACGACGCACGCGTATATTATAATTATTTAATATTTTATTGTATTATGTTTAATGCACGTACATCATATTATTTATGATATCTGCATGACTATGTATAGTTGTAACTTTAAATAGTATACTATAGTATAAAATAGTATAATACGACATAATAATACAGCAATATCATATATATATATGTATTAATAACATATTATATACACAATACACATATAAAGTCTATAGGTACCTACTACCTAATATTAAATAAAAATTCTGATAGGATTCAAACTCGTTTCGTATATGGATTCTCCCGACTCCAAATCGTGACATTATTCAATATAACTATTGAATATTTATAATTTAATATCATGAAGTGTAATAGTTATTTTTTTATTATTCGATGTGCCGGTTAATTGTGGAACCTAACCTAACCTTGTGGATAAATTTAGAAAAAAATTAGTTTGACATAATTAATGTTGATACATATTAGTAGATGGTGGTAATTGATAATCAGCTATTGATACTTCCTAAAAAACAGATAAATAATAATAATAATAGATCCAATTTTATTCATGTATACTAATACCTATAAATAAAAATGTAATATAAGTTAATTCTAATGTAGGTATTTCAGTACATCGGTATTCAATAATATTGGTGAAATATATTTATTTCATTAGGTATCTAATAATTAATAATTTACCAGTGATTTAATAAAATGGTTATTTAAAATTGAAAGAAAGTAACGAATTTAAGTTAGTAGATATAGTCAAAAACAGTAACTAATGTCAAAAACTTAAAAAAATAATTAATAATATTAAAATGTTTAAATAAATAATTATTAAAACACAATCTCATTATATAAGATTATTTTTATTTTATTATGTAAACAGTTACTTCAAGAACACATCCAAGTGAATTAGTTCTATAAAAAATACAATTTCATAAATTTTCTAAATTTTGACAAATCACTGTAGAATTTTTGTAGTTTATAGAAATCAGTAAGAAATTAAAAAAAAATACTAACAGAGTACAAATTTCAATCGAAAAATAAAACACCTAACGTGAAACTCTTGGAGCACTGTTTTAACTTCAAAAAAAAAGTAATAATAACTAAAACAAGCTATAAAAAAAACTCATTATTATAAAACGAATATACATTTATCGCTTATAGCAGTAGTTAGTTTATAGGCTAACCAAGAAACGTTGAGATTAACTTAAAAATACAAATTATCACGCGTTACGGGTCAAATATAATGTATGTCAATCGTCGCCATTGACGAAATTAATTGGATAGTTTATTTGATTAAACACTAGGATTTTCACTCGAGCGTGTTAAGTTTGTCACCGCAAATGTAAATCATGCGTGAGATTTGCGTATCTACGTTTCTGTTGAGCATACGGACTGGATGAGGATAAGTGGGCCTAAGCCCTAAGAATAATGAAGAGTATAACCGATTTGAATAAATAAAAACTTTTCATTTGAATACTTATCAACTTAAAAAATAATTTAATAAACATTTTTACTTTTTTACTAGAGCTTTTATTGTGCGAGGGGAATTTATTATAATTATAACAAATTAATAAAGTATTATATATAATACAAAAGCATAAAATCCCATGGGCTTCGTTTTCCTCACTAATTAATTGCAGCCAAAGTTAAGATGCTTTCATTATTTTACTTTTTTGTGGTATATTAATAAGACAACTATGCAGACGTTCCCGACTTTTAAAACTATGTTGCAACGGTTAGCGTTTTTAACACATCAAAATTAATGAATTACTAAATTAGTGATTTTATGTACATTAATCTTTTAATCGTAGGTACAAATTAAAATATTACAACAAAATAAAATGTTACCATATTTTTTTATTTAATAAGTATCTAAGTGTTAACAAATGTAAAAATAAAAAACCTATAAGGGGACACGCGGTATGGAAAATACTAGTAGGTATATATTTTAATCTATGACCTATATAACTTTACACATTAACGCCTTTAATCCACTATTTTGATATTCTTGATTCGATCGGCAATAATAATAATAATTAATAGTTTACCAAGCAAAACAAAATATTATGTTTATCTGTATATTATTTATATTTTGTTAGGTTAAAAATTAAAATAAAATGTTATTAGAATTTACTATTGTATGACTTAAAGTCTAAAAATTAATATTGTCTTAAGGACGGATATCGAATAGGTAAATAAAAATAATAATCTTAATTCATGGAAATAAATTTCAGTAAATGATTTAACTATAGGCACAGAACATTTGGTTAGTACAGTTCTGTATGTAGTAATTAAACAAGGCACATATTATAAGTGTATAAAAAATAATTATATTATATAACATTAAATAGATAATTTATAATAGTATATACATTTATATATACAAGTGTACAAATATAAAATAATGTTTAGTACATACTATTAAAATTAAGTAAATCGAAAAACGAGATACAATAAATAAGTTGAAATAAAAAATACAGTAATAATATTAACTAGATTATATTAAAAAAATCTATAATATTATTTGAGTTTCATGTAGGCATAGAAACATTTGCTGGAGTGTACAACATAAATTTTGTTTTAACAGACAGGAAAGAATTAATTGGGCTATATTTAGATTTATCGTGAAATTAAGACACTCGAGAAATTCTGAACAATCAGTAATATTATGTAATAAGTAAAAATAACATAATATAACATTTTTTTTCATGACATTATTTTTAAGAAACATCAAGAATTATTCATATGCAGTATTTTAAAACGCATTGTTTTTGACTTTTTTTTAGACTTTGATTTTGTGAGACATTATATAATCATTATCTGTGTGAAAAAAGTACAATCAAAATTAGATCGAACTATAATGCGAGAAGTATAAGGTGTAACATTTTAAGAGATAATTCATCATTAAAATGTTTATTGTTTATATTATAATATTGTTTTACGTTTTAATAATCTTAATCTTAGTATACATTTTTTATCGGAAAAAATCTCCAGGTCTTTAACAACTTTATTGCTATGAGATATTTTTTTATATCTTACCTCGACTTCCGGACTTAAACTACCTGCCGACAGTTTTTTCAAAATCTTCTATATAATGAAAAAGTACTTTTTTTTTGTCTTTATTGACTTCAAAATTTTACTCGTACAATATTAGCACTTATACGTAGATTTTTCATTAGTTTTTGGATTTTTAAAACGTGAGATCTCGTACATTATACTGTATCGGGCCACATAACACTAAAATTACTTTTTTTCATCGTTATAAAAATATCTCTTAAGTAGAAATTCCATGATATGAAATCTCAAAAATATTCTGTATATAAAATATAACCATGGTAGTCGTAGTACCACCACATTGGTTGTGGTATACAATTTAAAAATAGTAGGTATATTATATAGTTTCAAAATGATAACAATGACTTTTATGACTAATATTATCAACATCAACCTACATGTTTTGCTTTCAGAAATATTCTTATCAATATTAGAACTTAAAAAAACAATTTGTATTGTATAATAATATTAAAATAAGTACTTATTAAATATGAAATATTTGTTTAGAAAAAGTTCACTTATATAAAATATACATGTAACTACTTCAAAAAAAAATATTTTGTGTGTTCTATCGAAATTGACGTGTAGTATATACGATATACGTCATATTGTGTATAATTGAATCACACATTTAAAACCATAAAAAATAAAATTCCCTTTGAGAAATCATTTAATAAAAAAAGTTTGCCTGAGATTCCGTACGGAATTTCAAGTCAAGTAAATGAAGTTTTGATGAGATTTTATATGGAAAAAACTTAACAACCAAGTTGTTATAATATCCTTAACTTAAATTATTTAATGTATAATTAGAGAATGACGTAGTTTTTTTTAAATAGAAAAAAAATGGCATATTTATTTTATCGATAATCAACGATATTTCATTCTCATCACACTATTCAACCATTGGTAAAGGCTAGGCAATTAAAGTAAGTACTCTGTAACTATAATTATAATCACATTATCATAATATTCGATTATTTTTTAAAAATTTTAATTTTATCCTTCAGTAAAAAGAGTAGTCCAATAGCAAGGCACGGGAAACTGCGTATTATTATGGTTAAAATAAATATAAATAATATGCTATAAATACATTGTTTGTTGCGGCAATTTAATCCTTTTTTCCGTGTACCTATTATGTAATATTAGTGTTGATATTGTATACCTATACTAACGGCGGGTGAACACTTCATAACATTGCTCAGCTATTGCTATCGTCGCTCTGTATAAAATACAAATAACCATCATAATACATGTGTACCTTATTTTTGGACAACGGCCAACCCTAATCAGGGACGCTTTTGTGAGTAATAAAGAAACCATATGAACATATGGACCATATGTATATTATATACGTGTTCGACAGCTATGTATATGTATATTAATTATGTATTAATATTACAATAGATGTCATCGCGGAGAAGGCTACTTATTATAATTTATATATATATAAATGCGTTTAAAGTTAGATATATACGTTATTATAGACATAGGCGTCGGGTTGAGGTAGAGGTAAGGTGTACCTATGATAAAAACCGTCCAGGAGGCGAAAAAAATGATTTTATTTCGACTTTGGCCCTATGCCATCGTCAACACGACCGAATCTCCCCGGCCGCGATATTGCTGGCGGCCATCGATCGACTTCCACTCGTCGTGGTAAAATTACAAATTAGACGAACCAAGTATTCACGTAAAAAAGTTAAATTATTTTTTTTCAGAGGAGATGCTGGAGAAATTTTTCTACCGCCCCCACACTATTCTACGAATTATTCCATACTAAATTATTTTTTTAAAATCCACGTTGGAGGGAGGGGAGCTTGGAAAACATAAAAAACTAATACAATTGTCTGCAAGTCTATCCCATCAATGGCAAGCCAAAAAAGATTTTAGAAGCAATTATACCTTTTATTTACAATGGGTATATAATATAATGGGTATTTGATAAATGTTAAAAACACAAAAATATTTATTAAAATACAATAATGTTGGTTTTAGCTCTAAAAAAACTATTTATAGAACATTGAAATCTTTATTATGTGGTAGATATGGTAGGTATATCAACAGGATTGTTATCTTCTGTCTGCCAAAATTTTATTGAATTCTAGAATGATGGTTATTATGGATAAAATGTTCATATTGCGATAATACACTCATAGGTACGCCCAGAGTCGATCGATGCGTCACGCTTACCGTATTACTGCGAGAAATTACCCATATTATACATAATTATTATAATTCAGCCATGTTTTTATCTTTCGCGCTGTGTATTTTATACAGAATTATACATATTACACGATTGTGAGGAGAGAGAACGACGTTTCCGCTAACCATGGCGAATTTCACGCGTTATTCGTACAAATATTTGTACGCCGCGACGAAACGCAATACACTCTGTTTATATATTTGTATTTCGAGCACAACAATAACGTTTGCGACAATCTTAAATATTTTACTGCATATTCCTTTTCAGATTATATCGCGAAAATAACTGTCAAACACGAATTTATTGTTCACCGTATACACCGTCACTGTTGCAGTTGCAGTCTTTTGTTATTATTATTTTAATATAATTGTATTGGACATATTTTTTTTCACCAATATGGCAATATACTTTTAAGTATTATTATGTAGTGCAAGATATGACGTGCATCGTTCGCGGCGCTGAACTTGTTAGTTGTTGTTTAGGCAGAATAGAGCTAATGCCGTTTTATTTATTTATTTTTTACAATTTGGCATTTAGTGCACGTAATTTAGATTAGAAAATTGTTTACGAAAATTCGCGCTTTAAGATATACAATTAATTGTATAGATGACTATTGTTCTCGGAATTCTATAACTCGGACTCAACGATACGTATATATATAGAAAATATACTCGTTTGCTCTAGACTGATGTGAGGTATTTAAAAATTAAATCGCGACGTAGATACCAGAAGAGCTGTTGCAGCGATAAAATGATACAACAATAGTGTAATATTATTTTATAATAATATTGTGATATTATTATTTTACTATACTTAACCATCGTGTGAACCTTTGTTGTAATCTTTTTATAAATATGTAGATATACATTAAAATTAGTAGAAATATAGCAACTTTAAAAATGTGATCGAGTAAGCAACTTCAGTGCTATGGTTATAAAGTAGGCATCATATATATCTAATCATCGATTGGTCAATGTAATTATTATCTCATAGATGTGTTAAATTTTTAACTCAACGATACATCTACAATCCATAATTATCATCGTAGGTATACCAGAAACGATTTTGAGTGTAGATGATTTCACTTTTTTGGTAATCACGATAAAGTTAGATTAACCTAACCTAACCTAACCTAGAATTTTTAAATTATCCAATTATTTTTAAAAGTTTTGAAAATGTCTTCTGACTTTCCAAAGTATAGACTAGATTCAAATTGTTATCAAAAAACTCCCTCTGAGTATTTTTTCCACTAGAAAAAATACACAACATTGTGAGATCAATAAGTTCATTGCGGTTCCGCTCATAATCTAAAATTAGTTGTATACTTGTATTGCAAATAGACCTATAGACTCCACTGCACATTGATGAATAAATGATTGTAACAAGTAATCAACCATCGCAGATTAGTATAGTTTGTGAATTATACATTTCGTATTGAATGTAATGGAGCGTCTATTAATTTTCTGAAAAATAGTGCAAATAATAACGCGACAAGAACAATAAAATCTCTAAGCCCCGATAAAATCGACGGTAATATTTTTATAGCTAAATGGAGATATTGGTTGAAAATCAGCAAATCTAACCGTTAATAGTTAAGATTCAAATGCTTCACATAATTTGTTTATGATGTTATAGGAATGTATAATCTTAGTGTACACGATTTGTTCAATTCAATTATAATATTATGTACCTACATTTGAAGTTAAATTTGCATTATTTTAGCATAGCCCACATTACGTACATCGAGTAATTTATGTACGTAATTAAAGTGTAAACAGTATTATGTAAATAATCATCTCGTTAATGCGAATTACGAACACAATTTTGTGGGTATATAAAAACTATACTTTTGTAGTGCTAATCCGTTCTTGCAGTTACCGCGTGTATACGAAATTGCCTAGACGTTTGCTCCTTGTAATTATTTTATAACCCGAAATCTGGTGTTTTACAAAAACAACGAATATTTGTTAGTTATTAATGTTTTTTTTTTTTTTACGGATATATTTTGATGAAAAAAAACTTTTTTGAACTTTCGCGGACATACGGAGCAAAATATGCTGCCGAATCACCGTCGTCGTAAACCGACTATTATTAGAGGTCTGCACGCGGTATGGTCGAAAAAAATCTCCGTTGTGGAGATAACTAAGAAAAATGCGAGAAATTTGTCGTCGTCCAGCAGACCATTTGAAAATGTGCATTCGGACGACGAGATGTGCACCAATAATATCATAGGCATTTTGGCGCTCGGCGGTACAGCGTTCGCGGCTTCACCGCGTTTGTGGCGGGATAAGACAACGGCAGGAACGCCGCAGTGTTGCCAGTAGTCGGCCGCCGAAATACCGGCGGGCCGGCCGTCCGCACTGGCCGATTCCAGGGGCAGGCACACGGCACCGTCGGCGTGCGGTGGGGGTATATAACACTATAAGCTGCGGTGACCGTTGGACCCGCACTCCCGCCTCCACCACCCCCACTACGGGCTTGATGCGTCACGCGATGCGCGCGCCGCTCCGGTACGTTGTCCGGATTCTTTTCGCCATTCTTGGCATTCCACAAACAGAGCGCGGCTTCGTGTTTACTAGTTGAATACTGTGCGTAAAAATTGGACGTCCGCACACACCAGGTCGGGGCCAACGACACACGCACGCACGCACCAACTAACGCACGCACGCACGCCATACGATCGCACTCACGTACGGATTTATTTTTTTTTTTTTTTTTAATTCGACGCGATTTAACGACGTATTTATTATTATAATCGTATAATAATTATTTATTTACAATTATAATATAATATTATAATTTGACGTACGAGACGAGAATCACCACCACCACCATCACACCGCCGGTACGGGGTAAGTGTTTTGTGTTTTTTAAAAAATTACATTTTTTTTTTTTTTGTTTTTTAAATTTGCCGCCTTCTGTGACTCGCCTCGTCGTTTTTGTCGAAACGCCGCGGCTCGGTTTGAGCCTCGGGTTCACGACGCCACGCTAACGGTGGTTCGAATTAACCAGCGATGGGCTTTACCCCGAGCTAAAGCCATATAGGGTTTGCGTCGAAACGGATCTTCGGATCGTCGTGACCGAAATTATGAGTTTTGATCTAGTACTTCTGTTTTAAACGACCGGAGAAGTGCGTGCGCTACTGGTCGGAGTCTCGCGATTTTCGTATTTTTCATAACGGTCGTTCGGAGGACGTGTGCTATATTACACTATTACAGTATTCATCGCGGCGCGTGTCGTAATAACAATAATAATAATTCTGCCGCCGCCGCCGGCACCCGTCGCCGCCTCCGTAACCGCCGCCGCCGTCTCGGGAACAGCCGCGCGGCAGTCTCCGTCCGTTCGCCGCCGTCTTATCATCATCGCCGTGCCCGCCTTTTCCGTAGTCGCCGCCGCCGCCTCTTCCGTCTCGTCGACGACAAGTGTGTGTGTGTAATACGCGTTTTTTTGCGTGTTTGTCGCGTGCGATTTTTTTTTTGGCGGTCCCGACAAACAATATTTTTCGCTGTCCGTCGTGTGCGATAATCCGTCGCCGAACGTATCCGACTGTCGCCGGCCCGTCGGAAGAACCGGTGGTCAAAGAAGAAAGAATTCTAGTTTTCCCGCGGCGAAAACTCACTTATACTCGCTAAGGACACGCATTGCCGTCGTCCAGGTAAGAGCAGGAGCGCCCCATGATTTCATAAAATAACGGTCACTGCGCGCCAAAACAACGCCGCTACCACCCACCCACCCGTCAGCGCGCCAACACGCTTTTTTGGTGTGTCGGTGTGCATTCGCCTCGTCGTCAACGGTTTATTATTATTACTGATATTATGATTTATTGTAGATATTATTATTGCTGATTTTGCAAGCCGGTAAGGTACGGCGTTTGTATTTATTACGTTTTGCAAAGGGTCTGCGTAGACCTCCTTTTGATAGGTCCGTCTATTGCGGACGAGTAGTTTTTATTTTTCCGAAGGGAGAATAAAGGGACGAAAACCGATTTGCTTTGTTATAACCGTCTTTTAGTATGTTCGGTCATCGAATCGCGATTGATTATCCGGAAAAGCATGATCCTGGAGGTTAGTGATGGCGTTTACGCGTCTGAAAAATATTTTACGGGCTTGTAAAATAATTTTAATTATATGGTTGTGTTTATACTGTTATAGATAGTTGCGAGGGATGTTTCAGAGAAGCATCGCGACCCGTGTCGTTGAATTTTAATAATTTCCTTCCCATTGACTATTGACTACACGTCAAACGCACAGTGATACTATATACCCATTCATTATATTATGGAACGGAAAATTTGATTTGCTTTAACCTCTTAAATTTCGCGCGTTATACGCTGTAGGACAGTAGGTTGTTGGTACTTATTAGTATTAAACGTACACCATAAAATAAAGATTATATAATATTATAATATGCTAAGTAATTATTGTGCGTTAGTAGTAGTCGCTTTTTGTCATAACAGTTAAACTTGGATAAGACAAATATTATAGACTTTATTACATTGTTTTTTGTCTAAAAATCATGTAATTTAGTTATATACGATCCAGTATTGATTTTTTAAATTGATACTACGGTGTTCTTATGTACAGAGTTAGCAAAAAAAATATATTATTGTTTAAATTTTAAATACATTGCCATATTAGTTAGATCATTTTGATCCTTTGTTAAAAAATCCATGATTCGTTAGGAATAGCGTTTTAAATTCGGTATTGAATTACTATAGAATAATTTATTGCCTTATTCTATTTACTTTTGATTATAGTTGTTACTATTGTTTCTATCGTTGCAACCTTAATTTTCAAATGCTCTCAAATTAGATATAAAATATAATATACCTACTATTTGAAAATTTCATCGATTTAATATAAAATGTATGATATATTTATACTACCTCCAATTAATTTTTTTACAATGAATGTTTTAACAAGGGTCTTAACTTCAATATACATTTTAATAAATTTTTATAACCTAAACCATAATAATATGTTGACTTGCAGTAGTTTACCGGTATTTTTATTTTTTTTTATCATAAACTTTCCCCAGAAGTTTTTTTTACTTTTATATAGTATACTCAAAGATAATAATCAATACTTTTGTAAAAAATAAATAAACTGCTTTAATTATAATAATTTGTTGTATTTATCGAAAACAATTTATGAAAAGTAAACAATAACCATTTAACAATGAATTGAACATATATTATTTTGATTGATTATTTTACTACCTATAAGTATTTCATTTTATCATCTCAAGAATGTCTATTTTTTTGAATAATAATAATTATTATTTTTAGAAAATGTACTCATTATGATTATGACACTAGTATTCACTCCGGAGAGGTTTTATTGTGAACAGAAATTTAGTTAATGACTAATAAATCCAACGGTATACTAAATGACTGTTTTGACAGGCATAGTCATTAGTCGTGTTTGCTACACGCATGTAAAAAGATTAAATAAAGTAAAGTTGATTAATTTTGCCAGTTTGTTAATTTCGGATTTGTTGGAAAACATTTGACAGTCACACCGAGCAAAGGGATGACTAACTATACTAGTTAAGCAACTACAATCTAATGTACGTTATAACTATCTAATCAATTTAGCAAATTCAATGTAGGATATTTAATATTTTTTATTTTTTTATTTTTCACCGCCAAACGTCAATAAATAAAAGATAATATCAATATTAATTCGATTATTTAATTTTAACTACTGATGTTATATTTTTGCTCTTATAACATATCGTTGTACGGAATAATCTCTAATAATTACACTATTTCGCATAATGAAGTTAACGATTTCCAAAATAAAGTTTATTGAGAAATAATTACTGCAAATTGGTTGTTGTAAATATTTAACTATTAATCGAATGATTATAATACACTGATGATGTTTTAGTTATGAAAACTTTAATAATGAATTTTTGTTAATAATTGAGTTAATATTTTAATTCGCTTATAGTTTTTAAATATGATGAATGAATGAAAATAAAAAATTGTTTAACCGATTATTGAATTTATGTGTAATTATTTTCCTCTAATTTTTAAAGAATTTTTAAAAGAGTTTTAAAATCCGCAGTTTTAGTTACAAAATAAACAAAAAATTCGTATTATCTCCGGTCCTTTGACTGATCAATAAATTAATTGTCTCCGAAGTTAAGCTTTAATATGATCATAATTAAAGTGTACCATAGGTACCGTATTATTTTACCTTAACAATTTATAATTTTATTTTTATAATAATGAAAGTATATCAAAATTTGTTCAAAATACCTACCTACAAAGTACAAATTAAATATAATATATTCTGTAAAAGATATTGTATAATGGGTTTAACGTTTAACAGGAAGTAGCTCTAAGTATATTGTATTCACGCAGTCTTGATCTCTTGACTCTTATTTAATTTTATCTTTAGATAATTAATTGTATTATTTTAATATGTTTCAACTACCAAACCTTACTTTCGAATGACTATCATATGTACTAGACTTTTGGGATGGTGTATTAAGGGTGTGTTTTTATTATTTTCATTAGTATTCAGAAAACCTTGAGTTAGTGAACTTTGAGTCAAACCGTCGTAGTTTAAAGTGAATTTTGTCATGTTTTTCTGTAGCTAAAAAAACTGCATAGGTATACCTAACAGCTAATATTTATCACAATGGGTAACAGTTAGATAAACACGTACCTATTATGAAATATATTTTCGACTGCATAATTATAAAATGTTGGGGGTTTCAATTGCAATTTTTTTTGTTGCTATTTCCTTTTTATTCTAATTTTAATTATTTTTCTCGTGACGTATTGTTGTAATATTTTTTTAGATTATGTATTTTATCGCCACCAACGCGTTATGACTTATGATAATAAAATTGCAAAAAAGCTTTGTACAAATTAATTACATAATACTTGTTAGTAGTTGTTGTTCCTTTGAAAAAGTATATAAGAAATCAGTTTTTAACTTTGATTTTAAATGAATAATATTTATATTATATAATATGTAAATGTCAAATATCAGTACAATATAAGTTTAATACTATTTAGGGTATTAAAAAAGACATTATTTCTGTAACATAGATAGTATTTGAAACTTTTTACAATGTAATATATTTTATATTTTAACTCAAGATTTCTAAAAAATGTTTCAACTCGGGTTATTTTTATTGAACAATAGACAATCAACGAATTTAAATATATTTTTTATGGAGTTGTAGTAACTTATTGAGTTTATTTAATAAAAATTGTAGTCAACAATCAAACATTATCCCTTTAATTTTTTATTGTGGTGAACAAAGATTTAAAAATATAAAATTAAGATTCAATTTGAATTATATTATTATCTTATACTGATTTTGTATGAAGCTCTCCATTTTATCTTCGGTTTCTCTCCCCCACCCTTCGTTGATTATATATTCTAAGTTTTGGACGAATCGTTTTACCGAGAATAATTTTAACAACTTTAATCTACTCATTCTACCTACACACCAAAATTGCTAATCAATTATCACGCGTGCCCTGTAGCCGATAACGTGTTTTTGACCGAATCGTGCTGCTGTTCGACGGTTGCTGGTTATGTCTTTTTTAAACTTTCGATTAGGTTTATTATTTCATGTTCTCTATAATAAACTATGTTCATAACCGTGCAAATAAAACACAACTCCTAACTGGTAGTATATTATAATGTTATGTGTATAAAATAATATATTCCGCGCACACACTTAGGTGTAAATATAATATGGTTACGTCACAATAATTAACGAAAATTTGTTAGATGCGTTTAAACGTGTCTATGTACATAATAATATAATATTGTTTAATAATGAAGCTAAAACCCTTATGTTCTCATGCGTAAATGGTTTGTGACTGTAGGTCCGATTTGAACGCGCTTTACTGTCACGGACTGACAAAGGTGCATGTTGACGTCATCGGATTTTTTTACTTTTATTATTATATTATTTTAATTAAAAACCTATATTTGCAATCCAAACGTACGACGATGGCATGCAATTTGGACTATTGTCGCTTTCGTCCTCCGTAGATTTGAGAGTATTATTCCATATACCTAGTTATTTTTTCAGTCAAGAGGATGTATAGATACACTCTCATGTATTGTCTCTTGTCTTAGTATCTTATAAAATAGCAAATTTGCTTTCAGCAGAATTCATTTTATGTTGTTAGTTTTTATATTAGAGAAAATTTACATATATCAAACTTAAAGGTAGGAATACAATCTAGGCCATCTCAAAGTTCTATTAATATGATTTTAATTTGAGTTATGAGCGTTTTTAAGTTGTACTGTTTTACTTAATTATAGTTCAATTTAAAAAGATAATATTAATAAAAACCCTTAAAAATCTATAAGATGTCCTAGATTGTGTATTCTTACCTTTAAATTTAATAAAGCAAATTTTTTATACCTATTTAACGTTTCTAAGATCATACTAACACATGCTGGTGTAATAGGTACTGTAGCATCCTCTTAGAAAAAAATAATTTATTTGTAATTAAATCTTTACATACCTACAACATACACATCCAAAAAAGTATTTTGATATAATCAATAAATTTAAAAAGATGCAAAGTACAAGTTACAATTGTATCTATATTTTATAAGATATGCATTTTAGATTTAGCTCATCCTTATATATTTTACCTATATATCCTATACTGCCATATTGGCAGGCGGACAATATCCTTTTCTTTTTTTCTTTTTAAAGTGTGCGCCAATCTCTCTCAAATCTTTCTGTTTTTATTTTATTTAACCTAATTTATTGCTGACATTCAGTCCAATTAACACAACATCTAGGACACCCAGTATGAAGTTGGCATTCTTTTGATATATATTTATTTAGTTAGGTGTATGTAGTTTTCATGATTTAGTGTTTCCAATCGAATTACACACATTTAGTAATTATTTATAATTATTGTACATATAGGTATTTTATACAACTATTTTAAGACGATGCCAAATTAATTTGGTAAAAAAAAATCTATGTATTGACTATTGATTATAATTGTAAAGTACTGTTGCCTATTATTGATAATGACTAATGAGTAATGATTAATAAACAAATATGAAATGAAAATTCAATATCGTGAATTTCTTAGAATACTATATAAACACCAACCAAGTGTTCTACACCAACGATGCGTGTTAATAAAATTAATTTTCTAAAGTACGGTCAATATAATATATATTAATATACCTATACGTAATACGAGTGTTGTGCAAAAATAGGCTAATAGCTGTTGTTATTACTCTATTTAGAATACCTCATTCATCTATCATTTTCACTGCAGTTTTATTCGTTTATATATTGTTAAGTTCAAGATTCCAAATTGTGGAATATTATAATATATATGCATTATCAGCACTATAAGCTCGTACCCAAGATTTAGATAATAATAATTAAACGTGTGTTTGTTCAATATGTGTTATTACTTAATCATAATTATAACGATATCTTTCAGTCAAAGCCTAATAACATAGCAATATACAGTCACAATTTGGTTATCGTGTTAAAAAAAAAATTATATATATATATGTATAATATTCTTCGATAACTACCTATTATTGGTTATTATACCTTTTTATTAATTTAATTTGGACATCGTATCAAAAATATATGTGGATATATTATCTGTATCTAATTATTAAAAAAAATATTAATTTAACGATTAACTAAAATTTAATGGACCAATCACAGATCAATTAATCATGAGTCATGATTCATGACCATATTAAGCTATTTTTAAGCCTTTCACTATTGAATTATTAAATGTTTAGTGATCGTTTATGCTTACCATACATATAATTATTTTTATTCTGTTCAAAATTGTATATTCTTCAAGTCCATTTATACAAATACCCTATTGAATAACTAAATAAATATACATAGGAATCTATTAGCTTGCTGTCGGTTTTTTCCACTTGTAGATAATTTGAATCGCGTCAATTGAAACACTTATTTTACGATCTAGTGTGCGTAATTTAAATTTAGCAGTGGTTTATTTAGTATAATATTATTATGTGTATATTGTTCGGAGTGGAAAAAAAAATGTTTTATTATATTGTCGGATAGTGCAACAGTAAGAGTGCCTAGCAGGAAGACGAAGAAAACTTAAGTCTGTCGTTGTTGCTGTTAAAAGGTCACAAAATACTCACCGATAAACCACCTCGCCAATGTGTATAACAATATTGTGTGAATTGTGTATCGAAGTGTGTGCGCGCACGCTATATATGGGTATACTATATTCCCCTGATTTCAAATAACTCCCAATGACCCCGATAACCCAATTATTGCTCAATATGCGGTATTTTACTCGGATTCTACGTGCATTTGAATGTACCGACTACCGAGTGGTACTTCTGAATAGAACAATAAAACCTCGCCATTTTTCGTTCGGTAGGCATTTCTTTTTTACGGACCAATTAATCCATACTATTTTACCTACGGGGTACGAGATTCAGAATTTTTTGCTATAAGCACGTATTATATTATATAATAATATAGAGCCAACATTTTTTGGTACCGGAACACGATATCATTATTCTCGACAGCCGGAAGTATGCACTTTAAAGCTGTTGCATATGTTTATTATTTATACGAGTTTTTATCTTTAAAATACCTATAACCTATCTACCTATATAATACTGAATCGTTCTTATTATTGCACTATCTTACTCGTTTTATTGACAGAAAAATAAACAATACTACTTCACACACGTAAAACAGTATTCTATAATTATAATATTCTATCTATACCCAACGTATTAGGTGGGTATCTCGATGGTTGGCGGTATTGACTTGTATACAGTGTTTATTTATTATTATTTTTTATCTATAATCAGTCAAACAAGAAATTCTGTGCATCCCCATATGACACCCTGCCATCGAGACTGGTTTTACTTTATGGCTAGGTATTACGGGAGGATGCTCAGAAGAACCGTTTTTTCGGTCATGACGTGTTCTCTAGTTGGACAGAGTCTCTTTCTCTAATATTCAATCCCGATATTGTTTGTAGCAATTCTCCATATTTCCTTGTTATTTGTCTTTCTCTTTGTTTCTTCGTATGAATTACACCCGTAGTTCTCCATTATTTGTTGCGTGTACCTATTCTATTCGCGGTCTTCCCTTAGAATTCTTACCCTTTACGTAGCCTTGTATGATTAATTTTCAGTAACCCACCATGTATCATAACATGTCCAATCCATTAATTTCTTCTTTACTTGAGAATCGACTCAAAATCTAAGATTATTATATCAGAAAATTTAAATTTTAAATGTTATTTTAACAATTTGTTAAAACTGGTATTCATCTAAATACAACCAATAATTGTGTGTATGTGTGTATGCTGTATTAAGACTTCAAATATGTTTTATAAGTAAATTGGACGTCGTACTGTGAAAGATGAAAAAATAGTATAGATTTTTTTTACTTATTGTTTTCTATAATTTTTATCGTAGGTCGGATGTATATTTTTCGCTATTTTAGAATAACTGTTGTTGATGGCTTGTATCAGCTGACGTGTTATGTAAATTATATTGTGTCGATAACAAAATAATCTCTCATAAAATACTTAAATATTATCAACCCTGTACATTTAATATTTTTATTTTTTATTTTATTGTGTTATTTTTTCTTTGAACAATTATACATAAATTATTGGCGCTTCAACTTTGAGCACTGCAGTATATCTATTTGAACAATGTTATTAAGTCGGTAAAAAAATAACGTCAAATGCCTTCGTTCGTCGCAGATGACAAATCGAAAATATTCTTTTTTTATTTCATATATTATACAATACGTGCGTGTATTGACACGAATGATATTGCTCTCACACTAGTATGCTGGCTACGTTGGCAAAGTCGCGGCAATGATAAAATGCACCGTGAGTTGTGAACATGTTGCATGCGTGGTGCATCGTCGTCGTGATCCTTTGCGACGTCGGATTTAAAATTAACAATCTCTGTTCCAGGCAGCGACCATAATATAATTATGGTCTTATGTGTTCATTTGAACTTATTGGGTGAAAAATCGCTCAATATAAAGTAGGAATAATAACATGACAATATAATATTATTGTGCACACTGCACATGATGAATGCTGTGAACTGCAGGTTTTAGACTTACCACGCATTCGTATTGTATTAATAAAACACAATATGATAATGGTAATATTAATTATATTATGTTCTGTTCTGCGATCCATGATTGAAAAACCCTTTTCTTCCGCAACCAGATTGTACATGACAAATGTACCGTAAACGGCGAACCTTCGGTCCGCTATGACAACGACCAGTTTTATTATAACATATATTACTATAAAACTATGCTTTTAAGTACTCGTTATACCTTTATTCTGTTTATTTTAATGTGAGACAATAATGTTTTTTTTGTCTTTATTTCACATAGTCAAAAATTCTGACATCCATCTGTGATATTTTTCTCATATGATGATTTTGAATCGAATCGCGTTATATTAAAAATAAAAAACGATTTAAGACGACGAGGAATATTTATCACTTTAATTACATTATATAGTATTGTATATAATAAAAAAATATATACAAATACATGTGTTCAGTATGTATTTCAGCCACGTCGAAAATATTAATTATTATTTTACGCTAAACAGAATAATAATTAATATTGTGTATACATGAAATACAGATTGTCGATTAACATTTTCATTGCGTAGTGCGTGCGTTTCCTATGGTCTATTAATTTATTTGAAGTGCGTTTTTTAATAAATAAAATAAAAATGTCAGATTCCTTAAAATTCAAAACCACTATTTGCAGTTTATATTTTTAATAAGTCTTAGTTAAGTACTAGTTTATCTAATACTTCATTAGTCATCAATTCATCATTCATAATAATATTTATTGTAATAATACAGCAGTAGATGTTTAAATAAATACGTATCATGCTTAAAAACGCTTTACAGTTATAATAAAAGTGTATAAGGTAGGTAGATATAATATGGTAATAATAACTGTGCAAATATTATACGTGTAATCTACATCATAATATGGAAATACGACAAAGAAAAAGGTGCCTATATTTCAATTTATTTTTTTTTATCAGTGTACAATACAGTTGCTAGCATAGATATTCAATTTTTTTTCATATTGTTTTTTTCTAAAGAAGTATGATATAGTATGTAATACCTATTATTGACAATAGGATATTTCACAAAAGTGTTGGTTTTTCATCAAATAAAATTTAAATTCACAAAGTTTACGAGTGAGGTCTATTTTTTGAGTAATACTAAATACACGTCGTTATACTTGTGATAATGTATATTTATTATACAGTTCTATTTCAATATTATAGTATTATTTAATAATGTCCGAACTTTAAAAATTTTCCATTTGTCGTGTTTATATAATTTTGAAAACGTTAATTTATTTTGTATATTTTATGGTTTGTGTTTGAAGGTCTACTATACGTCATACGGCATGTAGTGTAGCTTTAGTACGTACAATTTAATTAAATTCATTTGGTTGGTACTATAGGTACGCTAATATTTCTGGATTCCTGGTGTTAATAATTTGGTCACGTTATATTTAGTTAAACATTCAAAAATGAATATAAAAATCAATTTCATATCTAGTTATTTTATTAATATACTCTTTTATGTACTATTTTTGATTACTTAAAGTAATAATAATAACCTACAATTGTATTATTGCACATTAATAAATGTATAATTTATTATCAAGTCGATTTAAGTAGTATGGATGTTCTGATGGGTATGAACAATATTTTGATTGTTTTATTATAATTTGTGATAAAAATCCTGGTAGTAGTTACTAGTTATAAAGTTCTTTAATAATAATAATAATAATAATAATGATTGGTGTTTTATTACCACCGTCATCTTAAACGTGTAAAGAAACTATAAAACCTATATGTATGTATGTATGTATATATAAATCAGTTGAAAACGTATGTGCGACTGAGAGAGATCCAGAAAGCCCCCTGATCATTAGCGTTGCGTCTGCTAAAATGCGATTCGCTTACTAATAATATCTTTATGGTCGGTTGCCAACAATCGAAGCGGCGATGATCCCCTCGCGGTCTAGCAGAACGACAGTTGAAAACGTTTCGTAAACATTTAATTTCGCGGGGTTTTTTTTTCGTAAAATATTATAATAAGTTTCATAAAACAAATTTTACACCGTACATAATATTATTTAAAACTGACATTAAAACTAAAAATCAAAGTGATTTACCTATTGTTCACTCATTACATAGATTGTTTTCCGTTGCACACCGTACATAATAATATACAAGTATTATATTTTATTGTGTGTATTATAGATACTTACCTAATAATTTGATTAATACAGTTGTAATTAATTTTACCATTTTTTATTTTGTTACCAGGTCTGATATTCAACTGTCGAAATTGCTCCTTACCATATGATGGGAGTAACTGAAGGTGAGTCTTTTTTAAATATCTATTATATTAGTAAATTACAGTTACCAGTTTAAGTTGTAATTGAAAAGCGAGCGAAACCCGTCACAAAAATAGTGCAGTATGATTTGTCTTATGTGATTAGGAAATAAAAAACTTAAACATAATATATTAATAGAACCGGAATGATATTCGAAAATAGTACCTATAACACGTTATAAATATATATATATATATATATTATTATATTATGTTAATATTGCTTTATAGTTTTTGTTATTTATGTACTGTATTGACACGGTGATTAATTAATAAATAATGTATTATAATTGTATTAAGAACTTTCGTCTTGCAATAACTTAAACCTGATTGTTATTAATGCTTTGATATAAAAAATTGTTTGAACGTCATAAAATATATGCGTGATAATTATTTTTCGTACTAAAGTTCAGTGGTAAACGTCGGTTCGGTATAATAAATTAATAATTATTGCTGCACGGTTTCGATATACGCTTATTAGGTGTGTATATAAACGTACTGTATATAGAGAGATTCGAAATAAAAATTAATAAAACGAAAGGCCTAATTCACTTTAAAATATTTAGCTCTTCGTCACACTCATTGTTTCCACCCCGTTTGTCGAACAATACATAAAAAAAAAAACGTTAAACTTTCCCCACGTCATGCTTTTATATATGTATATACCTATCTGATTGTTTTTTACCACCCTCTCAATGTCGAGTATATATTTCTCACCCGAAATCTCATATCCGACGATCGATTGAGCGAAATATGTGTAGTGTGTGTGATTCGGGCGCCCACTACTACAAATAACTTTCTATATCCATCGACCGCCCCTTCGTTTATGATAAATCGTTAATATATTTTAACAGCAATAGATCGTCTCGTCCCCTTTTCGTAATAATGAGATTGGCAATTTGTCGTGGCTAAAAATTTGTTTTTCCACCCGACCTAACCAGAAATATAAATCGTTCTACGTTCTTCAGTATACACTATATTATATAATACGTTTATACAGTATAATATTATAATATAATATTGTGTGTGTGCTTAAACGTTGTGACGTATTAATCGAATCAATAACATCGTGAGCACTGCAATCGTAATGACAGCTATTAGCAATGTGTTGTGATAATAATTACTATGAGAGTATTGAAAATTTGAAGTGTACGAGAAATAATAAGGTGAAGGGCAAACAACAAATTGTGTTTAAATATTTATTTAATCTTTTTATTGTATATAAATTAATCAAAATGATAGTTCTGCAAAGACTGCTATTATTTTTAATCATTCAATGTGATAATAACTTATATTTTTAATGTTTGATACATGTTTTTTATGTAAGTTGTACCTACCCAATATTGGTAGTCGGTGAATATAATATAAAAAAAACGATTGCTGTTTTAAAAAGTTTCTTTTTTTTTTGATCTATGTTTGTATGATTTTTAAATTGAATTCTAAGCTATTTGTAAAATACATTGATATGGTTATTTTTTGTCCAGCGTGTGCAAGTCTCTTTTTCGTTTAATAATTGTCAAAAATAATATATCTTTGCAGCAAGTTGCTGTTACATCGAAACGATCGTATTTTCCATGATGTAACAAAAACGAAAACGCGTTATAATGTTGACCCTCTGCAAAAATCGCTGACTATAGTGTTCGCACTAACGCGGCGGGTTTCGTTTATGGCCATCTGCCGCTTGGTACTTTGTTATTTTTATTACTGGTAAATTGCAAAACAAAAAAATCGGATTTATCATCTTATTAATGGATTGAAATTCTCCAAACGTACACTGCAATGAAAGCTCTCGTTTTTATAGTTTCACGGTGTATATGAGTGTGGTTTTTCATTTTAACAACCGGCTTTTTTTTATTACTACGCTCGTATATATGTAGTATAATATTATGTACGAATATACACACATAAAATACTGAAAATAATTATATTCCAAATACCTGTAACGACATTGCGTGGCTATGTATGATTATTAGGCGTATTTTTATAAATATTTTTCAGTTTTAATTGCAATCTATAATATCGTTTCCAATCGCGACATTAATCGTTCGCCATTGAAATAGGACAGATCCGAGAACATGGCGAATGCCTGCTAATATTATATAAACACTTTTGAATACGAGAGTTCTCACCATATTATTCGGTTGTATGTATTATGTGCGATCTAGAGATTTCTATTTGCATGAATAAATGTCAATTAAGAATTAAAATGATGAAATGGAATAATAATTGTAGGATTGTGCATTGTCGTATACTTAATAAGTATTATATATACATAGTGATTAGTGAATAATATTTGAGTTTTCTGGATAACATTTCCAACCGGAATTGTCTATATAATTGATAAAAAAAATCGAATTTTATGCTTTATAGTACGCTAATCGTCGTTATTATCCACACATAATAACGGGTTATTCATTGTCGTTAATTAGGGCTTGGTGCTGTCAATTTTTTTTTAATAGATTATAAATGGTCGTTTATATTGATTTTAATTGCTTCCACTACGCTGCCGTCTCCTCTTCATAACGCCGTCGTCATGTTACCACGTTAAATTAACTTGAGCTTTACAAACGTGCATAATCAGCTAAACATTTGAACGAATAAGTTGTGAATATTACATACATAAAATAAAATATTTGTTAAATGCGTTGTGGAAAAGACGATTTTTACCCCCGACATTTGATTGTTACTAATTATTGTTTGTTACACATACATAATTTCATTGTGTAAAGTTGATTGATTATTTTCTTATACCAATACAGTAATCTTAGGTATTGTAATTTTTGAACTTTGTTTCCATACAATAAAATCGCGTTAAAAAAACCACTCTGTATATATTATGCATGGATTGAAACTCGATAACAATTCATAATTATTACAGATATATAATCAATAATCAGATTGTTGTATTTTTTTTGACCAGTTTGAATTTTATAAGTATAACAAATAATAATAATATGATACATCTGACCGCGCTGAGCAAAGCACACTATACAATTACTGTCAATATAGCAGATTCGCTTATGATAGGTATTATATGTTATTTACGATTTAAAAAAACTCCTTACATTCACATTTTTGTATCTTGTTCGGGAATACACTCTCGTATCCATTTCGTTACAAATTTGAATTATAATATTTTTTCCCACGTTTAGTTGTTGTTTTTCATTTATCGGCGTTCCCTTTAAGGAATTAATCAAATATGTCGCCGCCGATGCTACTGTGTATCTATAACAACAAAAACACGACTTACACTACTGACAAAAATACTGGTTAATGATCACGGGGGGATTTTTTTCAACTCCAAGGCGGGGCATTAATGAAGAAGTAACAAAAAATTAAAATAAAATTACAACAAAGACAAAAGGAAATCCGAAGACAATGAACTTGGTGATTTGTTTAACAACTTCCGAACAATATCACATGATGTGAGGAGTGTACATAAATCCTATCGGCTCACGCACACGCGCACGATAAATATTGTGTATATTGTATGTGTATAATGTATACATATATTGTGTTGTCAATAATAATAATAATAATAATAAACAACGCACTAGATGTATATTATGTAGTCGTCATAACGTATAACTATACGGAATTTGTCGCGTGGACATGTCGAGAATTAACAAATAATAACAAAGAGTGGGTGGGGGACTTCGTGTTGGAGTCCATATTTCTCGTTTTACACATACACTCACACGCACTATTGTAATTTCAAATTACCTCTCGTACCATCCAATCAGATGGGAATTTTAAATTTCATATTTCGGGCTGAACGCACAAACGAACACACATAGACGCGCGCGAACTCGTCGCATTATATAATAGCAATAAATAATAATATAAACGTATACCTATGTACATCATCGCCATCGAGAGAGAAGTACATACTTGTAGATTTTACGGGGTACGATAGTTGTATATATTTGGACCCTTCTCGTCTAAATACCGTTCGAGTGCTGCCCTGAATTTCCAAACTAAAACGTATTTATACCGCCCAAAACACTACGACGAGTGGCTCTTGAGTGTGTTCGAGTAGCACGCACGTATTGTATAATATATACTCGGTCTCTCCCACATGGACAATCTGCAGTCCTCGTTTCCATCAATGTCCGTCGCTACGTTCTGGCAAATAATAATCGTATTATTATGTAATATGATTGTATAAAAAAACTTCTACTGAGTAAGATGTGATTTTATATGAAAGAAACATAATCAGATTTTATCTTTCGCTAAATGATCGAAATCTTGTTATAATAATAATTTCGGTTATTTTTTATTATAATACGTGCGACACATAATAATAGTACAAAGTTATAATTACATTGTTCAATATAATACACAAATATATTATAATACAATAATATATATATATATATATATATATATATATATATATATATATATATATATATATACAGGGTGATACTTTAAAAACTAAATATTTATGTTCTTAAAGAGTTCTAATGTTTTTGGGAATTTTTTTGTTTAATTAATTGAAACAATTAAATCCGTAGTTAAACAAAATTTTTAGTAATAAATTAAATTTTTTAATTATTATAATTGTTATAACTTAATTAACTGTTCGTTGAATTTTTATAAGTTGAACTTAATGACTTCTAAGTTCAAATTATTAATAAAAACATTTCTATTGCCGTTTATAATTTTCGAGGAAACGAGTGTTTAAAAATACGACCCGAATCGCTTTGTAATATACATACATGCAGAAGCAATGATTTATCGGTATCTAAATACAATTATTTATCGACATAGTATTATAGATGTTATGCCTAATGGCTACTACCATGATAGTGTGTTAAAAATTAATTTTATTCTTAACGATTTACATAACACCGGTGTAGATATCAACAAGCGACGAGGGTTTTTATCGTTCTTATTTTCCATACAATCGTGTATGGTGTATCATAATAAAATTCTTTATTACATTGATAAATTACCGATTAGTATATTTTTTTCTAATTTTGTTCAACAGTTTGGACAACCGTTTGTGTAACGTGTATTATGCGTAATCACACAACAACTAGGCAATTATGAAATCATTTTTTTTTTTTAATGTGTTTATTAAGTAGCCACAATTAGTTATTATTTATATCTTATCAGGATTCCTGATTACAGCATTTTAATATTATTTAGAATTCGTACTATAATCTTCAATCAATAAATTTAGTATGTTATAAGTTATAATAGTATAACAATCATAATATGTTGTGATAACAAATCGGCTAAACTGCATTATATAAACTGCATAGTATAGTTTGCGTGTGTTATAATAAAACTATAATAATCATGTTTTTTATCCGTTAATAAAAGATTATAGGTACCTACATTGTTTACGTTTTAAGCCTTAACCTGTAGCCGCCGCATATTATATTACTTTATAGATATAATAATAATAATAATAATAATAATAAGATAATGAAAAGACCGAATATAACGTTTCCGCATAAAGGAAATCTCTGCCGTCTCAACTGAGTCTACTACGGGTAAGGAGTGATGAGGAACACGTAAAAAGTTTTCGAACTCAATCTTAAGTTTCCACGTATATATAATTCAATGAAAGTTTTAAACGCAGGGTATTTCGGCTGTTTAAAATATCGTTTTTTAATGGGTAAAAGTTTTTTCCACGCGCGGATGATATCTGTTAGTTGTTTTTCGGATTTTATGTATAACCCATTAAGCGTCCCAGGGTCAACCCAGATGATTGATGTAGCCTACAAACGGAGTCGGTGACTGTCACTAATGTTTAGATACGGCGTGTAAAATAATAATAATAATAAAAAAAAAATATACATCCAATTTAAATCCGTTAAACTCTCGCCAGTTTGGTGTCGAATGACAGAAGCAGTTTTGATCGCTCTCAATTAGCTTAGGTATACATTTGATTATTATTATTATTATCATCATTATTATCATCTTTAATTCGATTCTTTTTTTTCGCGACCGCGTGTGACTGCTGTTTCGTTTCGCGTTTCCATAAAAACGGGTTTCCACGCGGATCAGTGCGAATAACCCGCGACATTTAGTTTTTGTCATTTTTTCCTCCCTTTTATTTATTTTTTTATTTACGATCACTCGGGCTTAACGATCTGTAAACTCCGGTTTGTCGGGTACGATAATCTCTTCTCGTTTTCTCTCTCTCTTTACACACACACACACATATACATTTAGTTCTCCTACCCGTTCTCCTCTTCCATTCGCTTTATTTTTTCCCGGGAAATCGATGAACTTACGCGCCTTTATACGTGTATAAAAAATAAATAAAATGGGAATTCATCCGACCGCGTTTTCCGGACGACAAAATTGCTTGTAATTGTTTACTATTGTAAACTTATTAGCAATGAATAATATATATATATATATATATATATATATTTCTTTTATCCTTCTACGCGCGATGTGTTTAGGCGCTCTGTTGTTGGGACTTCTAGTCACGATTTATTTTAATTGCATTATAAATCCGAGGACTTGTCGGCTCATGATTATTTATTTATAAATATATTTTTTTAAGATTTTGTGGTCTAACGGCTTTCCCGATTCCTCGTTACCCGGCATTTTGGGATCATTGTATTAATAAAATGTTGTTCAATACGGTTTGCTTGGATTTAGACGCGCGACTTCTTGCGTTACATACTTTTTTATCGTGCATATACTTACTAATAGGTGTGTATTAATATATACATACTTATTATTATATATTATTATGTATACCATCGGATTAAAACGTTTACTTTTTACACGTATATATTGTTCTATATAATATATGTATATAACTTATGAAAATACAAATATTAACTTTTGAATCTTTCGGCGTCATGTAGTGTGTTTTTTTTGCCACCAGTCACGAATTTGTTTAACGAAAATAGTTATTTGTTTATTATAGTGCGATGATGATGTCATAATTTATTTTTATATTGTTATTTTCCGTGATTTAATGGTAGTTTAGCTATTCGATTATGATTTAAAAGTCAAATCTTAATTGTGTACAAAAGAATTACTACATAAAATAATATACGCTGTATAGGATTTATAGCGTAACAAGTTATTATTTTTATAGTGTGTATGTGTGCGTGTACAACAGGTGTAATTGACAAGCCGATACAAAGAATCACCAACCGTTATTAATCATTTCAATAAAATTGTTGCCAAAAATGGTTATTTGATATTTTTCTTAACATCATTATGAAAGTGAATACTATTTTTTATACCTGCCGACGACTTTATTTCTTTTTGTGTGGAAACATTTTTGTTTCTCACTATCAAATTTCATGAATTAATAACATTGTTTCAAATAAACAAGCATAGGAAGAGTTCGTGATAGAAACATTTTACATAAATTATATTAGTGAAAACTTTAGCTGTGCATATTATCTATTGTAGTAGTGTATAGTATTCAGGACAAATGACAATATTAATATTATGATATCATAATATAATATCTTGTATAAAACAATATATTTTATCTATGATTTGCCTAAAACATCTCATTCATAATTGAATCATTATATGTGTAGTGGGTTATACCATCAAGCAAATCTTATCTGAATGACAAAATTTCAAAATTCAAGAAATAAACACCATATTTGTACACCTCAACAACTAGAAGAAGCATATTACAACCTCGATCTACAATCAAATATTAATAGCATTAACTTCCTTAAAGAAACTGATCTACTTCTCTTAATCTAAGCCAAATCTATTCTGCAAAAAATATTAAAATATAATTTAAGCTTGTGAACCTATATTATATTGTGATCGTGGTGCACCTAGCTTGAATACTCGTCGACGGACGACTTATTATACATATTATTGAATCATTGGATAATAACGGGGCACGTTAAAAAAAATGTTATTGTTATTTTTTTTAATAACAATTAAAAAAAACTGACTTGGCTGTCAGTCGTATAATATTATAATCATATGTGTGATACGCATGCGCTTTATTTATTTTTTTTCTCGGTCCATCCGACCCGACCGGTTTGTCGTGAAGACTCGTTCCAAACTGGAACCGGCAATTAAATCCAAAGAGAGCACTGTTTGATTTTTTTCCTTCTCTTGGAGATGTAGATGGATGTTTTTGTGCGCGTACATTTATAGTGTGCGTTTAGATCGCGTGACCCGCAGTCTACCGAAGAAACTGCCGTTTGACTCGAACTATGACTCATGTGGGTTACTATCAAGAGGCTACTATAAGGTCTAGCCCGAATTAACCTCAATTCTCGTTGATTGAATCCCATTATAAAAATGTACAGTAGAAATCGAAATACGTGCGCGGGACCGGATATTGTTTGTAATTTATTAAAATATAATCTCCGAACGCGAGCAGTTGTTAATTTTTGGGTGCTCGATCGACGTACGAAATTTCGTCGCAAATGTCGAATATATTGTTCTGCAGTTTTTAAGAACAGTATTATATGATTACGATTTAAGAACTGTACACGTTTATCTATCGCACTGGAAATAATTATTATAATACTGAAAAGCGATTGTTGTTTTATTAGGTACGAAAAATGCATGCCACAAATATTTTCCAAGCAAATGTTTGTATATAAGAAGCTTAACAATTCTTCGCAAAATAAAGAACGTTTAGTTGTATTGGTATATAGATGATAAACTTGCACAGTCCTCTGGCTCTCAAATACAACACCCCCATAATCATACTATCAGATTATCGTATTCGGTTTAGAATTTCTTAAATATACCATTGTTTGCAACGTTCGAAATATTATAATATAATAACACTTGAGTGGTGTTAAAAATTCCAAAATTTTTTAAGCGACTTGTCATTGTTGTCGTGCTAATTATATTTTCGGGGAAGCGGAAATTAATGGAGTCGAATTAATTCTATCGTCCGACGATGACGTAACGACGGTGCTAGCGGAGATGGTGAAATGATAAATGTATAAAATGTGCGTATATAAAACGACATAAACAAAACTGTGTTTATGTATTATTCGTATTTTCTATATAGGCTCGACTATAGGTTAGTTGTCACAGCATATAGAAGATCATACGAGTTTCTGTCAGCGTCTAAAAACGTATTATAGTTATTATCGGCTCGCAACTCGCGTTTGTACGTATATATTACCATTAAATACTATTGATTATACATCATAGTATAATAATTATAAGATCAATGGTATTAAAGCAATAACGGTAATTTACGATCGCATCATTGCTAGGCAGTGTTGTTGTAGTCACGAAAGAAAAATATTTTCGGACGGGTTTCGGAAAACCGTCACTTCCTCGGTACCTCAGAATTGTCGTGGTCTGAAATCGTATATTATTCATCATCCGTATAATAATATGTTATACAATGACGAAACGAATAATAATTCGACTGCCATCATGACGTGTGGACTTGTATTATAATAATAATAATTAATATTATTTACGCGCTTGCACCGACGCCCCGCGCGACAACGGCGATTACGGAGATAATCCTGCGATTCCTGCGCGCAAAGACGCAGCGACGGCGACGACAAGAAAGAGGAGCCACACCATTAATACCGCCGCCGCGTGTGTATTCATATAGAAGCCGTTTAAAACCCCGTGCGGATCGATAGCGTTTTACAACAAAAGACCTCCTCCGCTCGTCCCGTTTCGCTCCGCTATATCGTTCGCGCTCTGCAGTGCGCCCCGCACCGCTGCTTGCGTCGTGGTCGGTGAGTGAGTTCCATGTACGGTGATTGGGTGTAGAGCGGTATGAGGCGAACGGAATCCCGAGTAAACGGCGGACCCGGTACCCGTCCGGGGGTAGTTGTTGATGGGCGGTAAGGTGGTCGCCTAAAGGGATTGCCCGTCCGTCCGTCCGTCCGACGATGCGGAAAAACGGGAGCGCGTCGGCTACGCAGAGTACTCTCTCGTTCAATCTCTCTCTCTCTTTTTCTCTGCTCGGCGTGCCCTCCTCTGTATTTCTCCTCCCGCAATCCCGTTTTCTCTTTTGCCACTCTCTCGTCGCATCTCTTTCATTCTCTTTCTCTCCGCTGCCGTCTCGTCTCAAAGGGTATTTGCACGAAGTATGTGCGTGCGTGTGTGTGTGTGTGTGTGTGTACAATTTAAGAGTGTAAAGTTGGCTCGTCCCCCACCTGCGCCTCTTCCTCATTGGCGTGGAAAGACTGTACGGCGGCGACACTTTTCCGACAGTAAAACCATCGGACCGTGTTTATCAAAGGCCATATAAGCGCTTTAATACCATCGTGCCGCCCGAGTTAAAACGGACGGTCAGTGACAGCAGACAAAGCATATACGACGGCGGCGCGTTACCATGACGATAAAAGGACCCCGGAAATGTCCAGCGATTATTATTATTATTATTATAGTGAGAGAGAAAGATAGATAGAGAAAGAGACAATTGGTGAGAGGGTGTACAGCAGACGAGGAAGAAAGAAACCGTCGTCGTCGTCGTGTCCGAAATAGGACGAAAAAATATATAAATAACGTAAATACACCGTTTATGTGTGTGTGGGAAGTCGAATGTTTACAACAGGGAATAACGCCAGCGTTCTCGTCCCTCTCGGGGCCATCGTCACACGGTGTTGGTGGGCGGAGAGTCGTCGTCTGTTCCATTCTTCCTTCGGGGTTACTGGCGACCGTTTGTTCTTATCCGACGGACGATATTATCAATAATAGAATGACAACATCATTGGTGTCTTCCGTCTCGACCCACATTTCTATACGATTAGTTGTTGTCACGTCGTTATATTAATTAACGCCGACGATTAGGCGGCAGTTTTCCAACGATCATCGCCAATGTTTTTACACGATAAATAATAATTTATAATATTAATATCTACCAGATGGGGGCTCCTGTACATTATGTATATATATATTATATACAATAATAACGGATTCAACCAAGACTAGTTTCCATATAATGAATCCTTTTACGGATTTATAAGCATGTTTTGTTATAGTAGTATGATGTATATATATATATCTTCAACGACTGTGAACATACGCGCGTGCCGTTGTAATATATTATTATCATGATTTTTGTTCTTCGGAAATCAGCGAGAGTCATTCCTTATTGTTACCATCGTAAAATCATTCTTATATGACCGAAACAGTGGTCGTTGAAAAGTTAGCATTTTATTTACGCGAATGGTTCTTATCCGACCTCAGATAATAACCCTTTTGAAACCAAAAAGATCCGTGTCGTTTTTTATTGTTTTTATCGCACTATCGGTTTAACAAAACGTACCTATATAATATAGTAAGTAGAGGTAATAATCATATAATACACTTACGTGTCACACACTCGCACCATAGTATTCTTAAGACCGTGTACTTGCTTGATTTTCAATGTTGACTACGAGTTATTTATTATTGCGTGTGGATATTGATCATATAAAATACATAACAAAAAACGGAGGTCTTTATTATGTTGGAACATAAAAATTCGTGAAATTTTATTCTGAATTATATTAATGTGGATGTTATATTATATAGATGATATGTATGTACATATATTATTGATATGCAAATATATAGGTATTTTATCAATTTACCGGTTAAGTATTTTACTAAGAAACGTATATTTCGTTTGAAAAGTATTTAGTCAATGATGTATGCGCGTTTGGAAATTAAACCGTTGGCAAATATTATTTGGGAATCGTATTTAATTGAAATGTATTTTGTCGAGATAGTACCTATAAAAACATACAAAATATTTTCCATCAAAATAAGTTTCTGAGAAAATATGATTCCAGTAAAGTGTATTTCAGTATATTACAGTTTCCGACAATATAATATATTTACAAATGGATCGTGTTTCCAAAGTAATAACGCATGATTCAATAAAAATATGGTTATGAACTAATAATTTTTAAACTTTATGCGCACCCATCGATAATAGATTAAAATATTCAAACGCAACATAATGTAACTTTTCTAAGAAATTGAGGGTTAATCAAATAAGTTTAAAACTTTTACTCAAGGCCGCCATAGGTTATTTCTCAAGTTGATTTGAATAACGAACTCAAAACGAATATATATTATATATGTATAATATATGATATATTATAATAGTACAATACGAATCTTATATTCTTATAAGCTCAACGCGGACTTTAAATTTTAACAAATAATTAAGCCAGGATTTAGACCTTCCAGGAGTCAATATTTGATTGTGACTTGTCTTGTCAGTCCTCATCAATGGAAAATTTATGATGATGTAAAAATACAATAATATATTTACATACTTGCTGGTTGTGCTAGTGTAAAACTACTAAAACTGTATGATGTTAAATAGTATTTAAGTTCACTATGGAAATATATAAATAGGTTGTCATTATTAAACCAAAATATAAAGTATTGATTGCTCGGTAACCAATTATTTGAGTAATTTAGCATCATACTTTAATAATACCGTGTTGACATGTATAGGTACTATGTAATATAATTATAATACGTTAGAAAGTTCGATATAGTCGATATATATATACGCACACACTCACGTACGTGCATGCGCATAACATCGTGAATAATTTCTGTTCCTTCCTACCTATATGCTGTGTAAACCCTTATGATTTCGACATAATTGAATAATTTGTGCGGTGGTGGTGGTTATTCGAATACGATAATTTGGTCAGTAATATGCGCCATGCGCATAGTATTATCATAATAATATGATATACAAAATTATATCACGCGGAAGGGGTGTTAAACGAGTTAAGGCGTTAATATCGTAAATATCTGGAATATTTCCATGTAATATGGGTTATTGGCGGACTATAAAGAAAATATATATGAAAAAAAAACAGCATCATAAATATAACCGCTTCTTTGGACCAAGGTCCTAGCGAGAAGCTCTCCTCTCCTCGTCTTCATTCAAACGCCTTCTAGTATACGCACATACACAATATATGTATACTATTCAGAAACTTAACTGCGGTTTTATATAGAACGTCCTTGAGTATTTTTTCTAATATATATTTTTTATTGGCACAGTGGTCAATTATTGTGCGCCGGACCGTGTAATTCTTTTCACTGTACGGAAGAATCGTGACTTGGCCACTTCGGGTGACTGTTATCGTTTAACTGTTGGTTATTTAACATGGTGTGTATATATATAGTGTATAAAATAATAAATAATATATAAGGAAACCTTCAAGCAGATATTGTTTTAATATATACCATTACAGACATAGACAGTCAAGCTACCGTTTGTGTTTGTATTGCGTATATACTCTACTGTTATAATTTGATACTATGTATTATATATGCAGGTACCTAAATAAAATTTGTAAAAGCTGTAGACGTAAAAATACATTTTGTTTCTGCTCTTTTGATGTAACAACTTTCTATTTTATACACTATTGTAATCTATTAAAACTTCATAATGATGTCGAATGTACTGAATAAAAACGAAAAGTCAAACGCTTAGTGTAGCTGAATGTCGACGAACACGTCTTCTCTCGTATTCTCTCAGTGTAGTACAATATAATTTATAATATATAATCGTTTTGTTTACGGCGTCGAGGGAGCGTTGTAAATGGGACTTATAATTTCGCACTCGACTATACGGTTTTCGTAATTATATAACATAATGCGTATGTTTATATATACCAGTAAAAACCCGTACATCCCTCGTATTATATTTATTATATTGCGTCTTCGCGGTCGAAAAGAATGATGACGTGCCGAATTTATGAATGGGCGTCGCCCGCACCCCAACAACCGTTTTGCTCTTTAAAACGACTCCTCACGTTTCGAGGTGTAAAACCACGATTTCTACCCTCTTTCTTTCTTTGAAAGACCGTATAATTTTTTAATATTTATAAAGTAGAGAGGTGCTCGTGCATTGGTCTTTTTTTCGTATATTTTCGAGGAGGAGGAACGTAATTTTTATGCCGAAGCACAATGTAATAAAGTAATTATTATTACGTCGAAAATAACGTTCTATTAAATGCGGTCCCTAATCAAATTATTATTTCATTTTTTTTTATTTTGCCACACGAAACTTTAATAATATACATAAACATCAGTATTACTTTAAATTCCATTTATTTATTTCACATTCTTATTATTTATAGGGTTGTCATAACGTCGTATTAAAAATAAAAATGATATTACACGAAATATAAATGTTTATCAAGGACAAATAAAAAAATAACTTTAAACACGATAGGTACATAATATTATATAATTTAAAAAAAAATGTAGAGTAATACAAACAACTTCAAATTGTACCTTTACACGTTTTTATATTTTTACATAAAAATGTCCTTCATTTAAATACGCGCGATAAAATCTATTAACTGCATTATTATTATTATTTCTGTGTGTTAGAAATGTTTGTTGTCGGTCGTTATTTGTATAATAAACATTGTTTTAACCTTACATTGATTAAAAGTCAACGCCCAACGCTATACCTACCCAACAGTTACAGTATACTACCCGCGTATTGTGGGTGGCTGTCGTCGGTAATCGTACACTATTACTGTGTACATGCGTTATATTAATCTCATGAGATCTAATCGAATTATTATCTACGGGCTTTTATTCCATTTTTGGTTGATTTTCGGTCCTCTTTCGATTTTCCAGCGACATATGACAACATAATAATTTGATAATTATAAATATACAACATTATTAACTCAGTCATTGATATTAGACACTATATATAGCCATGCGTTGCGTGTAAAACTATACGAATCAGTTTTTTAATTTTAAATACCTCAATATATTATATAGATACGTGTAGTAATAAAAACTCTTTTCATACGATATAGCTTAATATTAATACCTATTTACACATATTGTATACATATATTGTTTGTATCGTATTATAATGTGTTAGCAACGAATAACGAACGAAATTAAAATGCATTAAATATCACGTCGCCGCGTGTGTACGACTATAATCGCAGTAGTAATACCGAAGACGTCATAATTCCTGTGTATAACCTATATATATCGTATTATTATTATTATGTGCAGATCGTGTGGGCTCCACGCACGGTATCCAATGACTGTTGTTCAGGTATTTGCCTCTTATCGGTGACATGTATTTTCGCGTTGTTTTATTACGTTATATACATTAAAATATATAATATATAATATCATAGCTAGGCCTCTGTGCACCGTAGCTGAGTGCTGTTACAACGATCGACACCATTCGTTTTCGTATTGCGATCGCCGCCGCAAGCAGAATTACGTGTCGTGTTCCGTCCTGCGGTAGCGGGGATTTTTGGCAAGTCCGCCGTCTATCATCGTGGTTTTTCGAGTGGAAGCTCGCTTAAATAATATAATTAATCTTTTTACAGTTATGTTTATATTATTGTTGTGGTGCGAACAGTTTTTGTATATCTATAATATTTATTATTTATATGTGTAAATCGATGTCAACTCGTGTTTAATAAGTGTAATACACATTTTAACGTCGATATTATATAGATATTTTGTATCATATACAATATGTTCATATAAATCGCGTCGTGTTCCAACGCTACCACAGAAGTAATATTTTCTTTATAACGACGTTTTCGTTCCGCTATACTGCAATATTCGACCGTTTTTCTCATTCTATACTTACTATACTATAGGTACGTAGTTATTGAGTGCGGTAAATCGTATATTGTTAAAAATTATAATGGCTTTTTGCATTCAAATATGTTGTAAGAACGTTCGTTTTCGAAATTAAATTTTAATTTGATCGTCGCCACCGATTTCATAATTTCCGTATACTCTTGTCAAGAACTGTGTACAATATTACTGTATTTACCGTTGTGATATGTGCGAGATCAAAACGACTCCATTGTTTAAGCGTTTCAAAGAGTCGACCTATTGTTCGAGGCCGTTCGTTATTGGCGGATAAAATAGTGAACACTTTTTTAATCATGTGCCTGCAAAACCGATTGAAGAGAAATCAATACAGAGACGGCTACGGTTCACATATGCATGCATAATGGAGACAAGGAGAGACCATTATTACATTTTGTAAATCCCGTTCAAGGTCAAACCGATCCAGTTTTTTTTTCGGCGCCACCATAGTATTATGGACGTTGATGACGATGACATAGGATATGAATTACTGAGAACATTACAAGTAAAACACGCGTTATTATTATTATTGTTGTTGTTGCTTAACTGTTGAAACCAAAAGTGCTCAAAACCTCTAAATAATATACTTATTACAGCAGCGAATAATATTATAATATATTATATGGATAACGATAACAATTTTTCACTTCAAATATTGAATAAATTATTAATTCCGTCCGTTTCGATGAGAAAACGATTATCTCGTTATTATTAATCGTAAATGTCTGCAGTCGACTGTACGTACTAATATTTATTTTCCCACCGTGTAATATTACACTTGCGCATAGCTTAGAGCCGCAGCTAATATATATTATAATAAAATATCATCGTAATACGCGTTCGCTCATAATATATATAGGACATATATAGGTGCGTAATGTACAGCGTATGATATTAAGTATACCCTATTATAATATGAAATATATATTATATTATGGTAATAATAAAATATATACAATAGTATAATATTACGTTTGGCGCCTACATAATCGCGTGTGTTTTCCACAATCAATTTCTGTGTTATAAATAATAATATATTGTATATATATATGATTTTGTTCTGTTTTTCAATTTCTCTTTTGCGCATACATAATAAAAAATATAACGATATCATTATAATAATATTATTATATCGACTGCTTGAACAGATATAGCTTGGTGTTGTTCTTTGTTTATTTTTATTCGGTCGAATTACAAACGTTGCGCGTAGAGCTCGGTCGAACGGGATACGTCTGAAAAGTTAATTTATATATACTATATATACGCTCGTCTATCTTTTTTAAAATGTTCATTGAGCGTATTGGTTTGCTTTTTAAAAAGCTCTGTGATAATTATAAGTATTATGTATATTATTATACCTGCAGTGCGGCGGTGCCGTGGTTTTTTTTTGCACCCCTTCTCGCGCCAGCGTTTGGAACGACTCTGTTGGAAAGCAGAAATTACGAGGTGTCATTTATTGATCAATCGATTAATTATTCATTCAAACGTGACTCAGCTCCACGAGTAAATATCGAACGTATTCCATTCCTATATAGGTACACGGCTATACTTTTCGTGTATTTTATATTATACCGTTTACCTAACTCCTGCAGGATACTTTTATTCTTTCAGACATATCGAAACTTTTATATGATTCTTAATACAACTACTGCAGGTCGTCTAGACTAGAGTAATATTTTCAACGAAGTGCACAATTTCACAATCGTAAATACTGATGCTGTATTGCGATTTGTTTCCTAAACAAATCGATTATCGTCAAATTACTATACAGGTATATACTCAGATGCGTAAATAATTACGTTTTTATACGATAAAGTATCATTATTGTGTATAGGTTTACGATTTAAACCATTAAACTACATAATAATATTGTACAACCGACTCGAACGGAGTTTCAATAATATTATATATAATAATATAACTTATAAAGACTTGCGGTAAAGCCGTTATTTTTTTCTTTAGTTGTTTTGATGAATTTGTATTATTAAAGTCGAAGAAAAAATGGATGTCATGTATAATCCTAATTGTTTTAACGAGCTGTATTAATGATATTTTTTTCTCGGCTAACCTAGGCCTTGATCACAGTTTGATTTCATCGAACGGTAAATCGATGACGGTATTTATACTCTTTATCCGCGATATTGCTGCAGGGTCCAATACCTACAGTATATATTATACATATAGTAATATAACAATATGCCTATAATACTGATTATAGATGGATAACAATATGATATTAAGTGCTAATAAAAATGTAAGCCTATATTGCGAAAATTTTATTACCTCTATATTATTGATATTATTATATACTTATAGTTAACTATATGATACAGCCGCGATTGTGCTCTCTGCTGTCGCATGAGGCAACGATGATTGCATATCAATTATCAATAGACTCGTTTGTGTTGTGCAGTGTGTGTATAAATCACCATATATATGGGCTTACGTATAAAAGTCATAATACGTATAATACCACGATAATGTTTTTATATTTTTTTTAATAATTAATGTCTTCACCGCTTACATATTATATCTTATGTGTAAAAGAAAAATGCTGATGTTATGTGTTGAATAAAGAAAATAATGTTTAAAATATTATACTTATACTTACTATAATTTAATTTAAAAATTTAAATCCGATAAAATACTAACAGAGATCGGCTCTTTCAGATTTTAAACCATTCATAGGTATAATATAAATATATTAATCAATTTATAGGCAAAATTCCCAGTAAAAAAGAATCCTAAAAAAAAAATAGTTCCAGAACAAGGGTGAATTATTAATTAATAAATGTATAGAATCATTATAGTATTTGATAAACCGTTATAAAAATAATATTGAAATATTAGAATATAGTAATTACCTTCTTGTATATTTAGAAACATTCATATTAATTGTAAACGTTTTTCCTACAGAAAAAGTTTCTCCTACTTTTTTTTTTTTTTTTGTTACTTGATTCTCTAACGCTTTCTAATAATTCTATAAAGCCAATTTTACTTCGCCCACAGAAATTTTCATCAATTTTAAAATATTTGGATGCTTATAGACGCAAGTTATGATAAAATAGTGTTAGATAGGTATGACAGATTTACTTCATGTAAGTGCGAACTACAGCCATTTTACATTATGCACTAACTAACCAGAATAAATATTTTGGTACTTTTTTCTGAGACTTTTGTTTATGTACTGGGACTTTTTTCGCAAATCATTTTAGGCCTATAATGTGTATACAATATAATATGTATTATTTATAAACACTGTGTGATAATACAATGGATCAAAATATTTATTTTTTAATTTCAAACCATGATTAAAGCTTAAAAAAATCCTGCGATAGTTAAAAATATGTATGTATGTATGTATATATAAATACCTATAAAAAATTATAGCCTCTGGATTTTCGCTTTTTCCCTTTCATAATCCCAGTAGTTTTTAATACCGCGCGTGGTTGTTTATTATAAATATTTTTATTTTGGCAAATTTTTAATATTATTTAATAAAGTCTGTTTTTCTCGATGCTATTTAGTAATATAACGATGAGATTTATTTTTTCTGCCTAAAATGTATTGCGCCTTCGTGGGTGTATTATAAATTATAATATTATTTATCGATTAGTAAAAGGTAAAAGGGATGAGCGATAATTAAGGGCTAAATGGCATGGCTGACGGCTGTATTCTGAACGGGATGACCGACAGTTTATGCTATTGTACTCCCAAACACATCAAGTTACTGTTCCTTTGACCATATTAAGAATGAAGTATTTAGTTTTTAATTTTGGGGACAAGCATCGCATTTACCTGCACACATTTTGATTTTACTTTCCCGAAAAGTAAAGAACAATCGCTAGCAGTTATAGCACCTACAACCTATTATAGCCTTTTATCACTTAATATATTTCATGATGACGATACTGTCCTATAAATTTGTAATCGATTTAGTAAGACGGAAAATATATTATTATATAAATGTATGTTTATAATATATACCGAATAAACGGCTATAAATTTATAACGATAATTTAATAAAATGTAAAACCGGTTTTATACGGATAATGCGGTAAATACTTGCAGTGTAAGTATAGTATACAGCTAAAAGTATTCGTAGTATTTTTGCCGTCGCCTCAATGGCAATCGGCAGAATGCAGTTTTTGTTTCATCCGATGACAATAATCCTGTTGTCGTTCCAGGGGAAAAGAGACAGAATGGAGGTTTTTTTCGTTTCATTATTATTATTTTTTTTTCCTACGAGTAGGTCGAGAAATGAAAATTATTGCGTCCTTATTATTTAACACACATCTAAGAATAGTTGTGCGTTTGAGCAATAGCAGCGGCAGAGTATAAAAAATATTTAAAAAAAAATGCCGTCTCGTCTGCAAGCTAATCGCCTGCTCGTTTCTATACGAGAACCGTGTGAACCCATAAATTTCATGTTGGTCGACAAATGTAATCCCATTGTTGTTTTGACCAGTTGAATATGTGAATTTGTTTTTAAAAAAATTCAGTGCCATATTAATAATACCGACGATGTTGTTTATAGAGCCGCCGACAGTATTTATTTTACGTGAATCGTACAGTTCTTCAATAATTGTACCTATCACAAACGATTTTATAATAATAATAATCCGTGACGACAGTGATAATATAAATAAAATGATATTTTACCAAACAGAAATGTTGAATAATCGTAATACCTGACCTTTCCACATTCGAGTAGGTAGTTGCTTTGTTAAAAAAAAAAACAGAGAAAACATTGTTATTATTATTAAGCATTAATTGTTAAGTAAATAATTTTTGAAGAAGAAAAAATTACAGTTTAATAAATACAAAATAAACCCTTTGTGATCAAAGATACAAGAATAACGTGCAACAAAAAAACGTTATAGAATAATGTTCTTTGTATAATTATTTTAATTTCTTTATAATTTTCGTGTCAGTCAAATCTTTTCTTTATTTTTCATTCTAGGTACTACTTATAATATAAAAAAGTAGTTTTTGTCTAAAAGCCGATTAATTTTTAGTAAAATATTATATTTTTAAGGTATTAAGTTTTCTTAATGAGTATCACGGCTCTAATTTTACGCAACACAATTACAGCACAGCAATAATCATAATCCGATTTTCATTTTTCTGAACTTTATTTTTGATGGTACAACATTTTATTTTTATTAAGTTGCTGTACAGTTCCACAGCAAAGACATTTCCATAGTTTAAACTATAGAGCCCATTTTTATTACAGCCAATTAATTGTACATATTTTTTTTGTAAATCTATTACACAAATTATTCATTAAATATCTATAATTTTTACTGTGCTTAATATTCATTATACCTACCGCCCATAATTAATTTTATATTGTATACAACAATAGGCGTACGTAAAATAAATAAATTATAATATTCCGTAACATAATTGTACATAATTTTCCGAAACACATTATTTTACTTATACTAGTTATATTTATACATGTATAATTTACAGTATTTTATTACATTTCATTACAAAATGCGGAATTCACAAATATTAATACAACAGACTTTTTTATGAAGTACTTGTTTGACTTTACGATGTATATATACACCTATTTTAGTTTTTTTTTTTTTTAGATAAAACTCGTGCGTTTTGGTTTTTCGATTATTTTCCTCTTCTCTTTGTTTTTATTTGTCATAAAACTTTCCTGTTTTATTCACATTTTTGTTTTTGTTTTATTTTTCATTTTTATTTATTTTTTTTTTATGTTTTCGTTTGGCCTCATCTCAGCCCGTTCGTAGCATCCAGCTAAATCGTCACGCGTTTGCCAACGGCGTAATACAAGTACAAAAAGGGTTATATGTTCATGAGCCAGCTTCTCAGATGTACCCGTTGTCGGAGGAAGATAGCATGACGTCCCCAGGTATGTTTTGTAACAGAAAACAAGAATATAGTCTTAGGAAATACAATATTTAGGAACTTGGTTTACATACGCGTTCTTATAGATGTATAATAATAATACATATTTGTATATAATATTATGTGCAGACAGTACATGATTGGACACGATGTAAGGTCAACACATTCGACTTCTTACGTCCAATGACCTTATCCGCATCATCACCATCATTGTTACGAATATGACACAGGCTCGTTTTGCCGTGTAAAATATCGTATACGCGTATTATACGTTATGTAGTCAAATATTATGTTGTGCGTGTGACAATTTTCTTTATTTTCCGTTCGACGACTCAACAATATATAAAATATATATCTAATCCAACATATTATTATTTAGGAGTTATACATTTTGTGATTAGTTATTACTTATTACGCACGTATCTACCCGATGTTTTATTGCAGTTTTTACACGTTACAATAATTAATGCATATAATAACAAATGACATATTATAATAAGCGCCGCAGAATAATTGTGTTAGTGTTAATATTTTTAACGCTTTATAAATAATTTAACATTGATTATTATACTATGAGAGACCGACTATCGATGTTTATGTATATTGATATTTGATTGCATGTAGGTTAGTTTAAAATCTCGAAATAGCCCTATTTAAAATACATAATGATGTACATATTTTAGCACGCAAGCTAGACTGCATTTTGTTACAAACATAAAAACAATATGGATAGGTATGATATTATAATATTGTGTATTTTAATGTTTACGCGAAACGCCGTATGAAAGAGATTAAACACGCTTTAAGATTTATCGAATCCCGGGATGATTCATTACCCAACCTCCGTGTGTGCTTATTACACGTTTACAATCGTGTATACTACGAAATATAGTAATAATAATATATTATTATATTTTATAATATAACTAGTTACAAACGTTGTGTGTAGATACACGTCATGCCGGCTCGATGTTTGAATTTTTGTTTGTTCTTCGAGTTAAAAGTTTATTATTTTTCAAATTTCAAACAATTTCGGATACATACGCATAACACAACACTAACACAAATTTGTTTTTACTTTTTTTTTTTTTTAGAAAATAACGTTTAACGAAAAAAAACGACCGTTATGTTATAAATATTATCGCGATATAATATTATATTCGTCGTAGGTAGGTACAACAAACGAATTCAACTTTTGAATATATTTTTATTTTTTTCTGAGCGGAGCGATGAATGTATTTTATTTTGAAGTATGTGTGCACATGTATATATCTACTATTCTGTAATAAACATTTTCGTACAGTACGAGTACCTATATAGAAATAATAATATAAATAAAAAATTATTATTATTATATCCATCATACGAGGTTCTTTCCACTTTTTGCAGGGAACGCGTTGTTTTCATCAAGTCATAATTACTTCATAGCGTTTACTGTAGTGTACACCGACATCGTTGCCATATTAAAATGTGTACTTATATTACTAATATATATTATGCCTATACTGAATATTTTTTCCGTCGGAATGCGGTCGAATACAATTTTTAAAGACATCGCATTTAATATAATATACACCGACGGGGTGCAGGGTTTCATGCGTGTGTCCGTGATACTGTGCGGGGACTAAAACGTGTTATTAATTTTAAATCGAAAAAAAAAACGATTACCGCATCACGGGCAGGATAAAATTTTGTGACCCCAAATAATTTTCTCTTTCCCGCTCACAAAAATCGAACGTTCGCCACCGTAGCCGATCTGTTGCGCCTTTTGGATTGCAACTATGATATCGTAACATTGTACATCAGTCAACAATGATCACCCATGATGTATTTCTGAAATACACGTACTTCTTATATATAATATAATGTTGTATTATTTTTCGCTCTTTTAACAAACGGCGGCCGTCTATAACGTAGTAACGTACGTGCTCGGTTCGGAGGAGCCCCGTTGAACCCGTCATCGTAAGGTTATGAGTTTATAATATATTACACGTATATAATATGATGACGACCGAACTCTGTGGCACGGTCGGCAGAGGTGCAGGTGCGCACGATGAATCACACCGTATAGAGTCGCCCAGTATTGTATATAGGTATACGATCGCGGCCTGCACGCACACTCATTTAGGTATACACAGAGAGACGTATTTCTCGGAACGGGTCGGGCGTGTTCAATGGGGGACCTTATATACTATGACGATACGATAAATGTATAATGCGTACACACACACATCACGACGCGTTGTTGTCCATTGATATCGGCTTAGCGCCGTCCCTATTTTTATATTAAAAAGGTCTTCGGCGCACAAGGAGACGAAAATCGTCCTGAAATCCGAATTCACGTTCTATATATAATAAAATAATTTCTTCAGTAAAGTCCGCCACTTGCATTCTGCCGATAATCGTTTTCCATCCGACAATGCACCGCCACGGGCAACGTTGTTGCAGATCACTATGTTATTATTGATGATAGATTATTATTCTATAGTAAATACTATTTAAGAAACACCTTTAGATACAGGTGAGTGGGTAGATGGTGGATGGCGCATCTGGTATAAATTAGGTAGTAACTTATAACGAAAAAATGAGTTCAACGTGACCGATCGTTGTCGTCGAGAGGACTTTGAATGTGGTGAAATGACGACTCATTTTGATCACGACATAATAGCGGTATTCTCGGTCGGACGAATATAGAAACATAATATTATACGAGTACATAATATACGTTTTTATGCACTCGATGATAAAATATTATTTCGAAATCCGTGGAACGGTGGTAACCACTCTAAACTATATTGTTCGGTCAATCATCGTGTTTTTTAACTACGCGTAATCGCTATGAGACATGAGTTCGTTTCTCGTTGGAAATTTGTAGTAATATTCGCGGATACCGAATTGTGCAAACATAGAATGGAACAAGTAATATTTTTGTATACAATACGAACTGCAACGCTGCAATTATTGTGCATGCCGTCGAAACGTTCATATTTTGCGAACAAATATAATATTATATGACGTGAATAAATGTATTCAAATCGTTCCGGATTAAATAATAATACAGTATTACAGTCGCTGCAGCATAGAGGTCTGATTATTGTTTCGTAGAACGCGTCGTTCCTCTATGCCGTTGGATTTGAAAGGTAACGTAACATAATACAACGTGAAACGCGATCGAATCTGGTAAACATATAATATGATGAGAGGAGTGCGCCACACGCTTCATTATCCGTATTCGTCGTTTCCTGGAAAACAGTAACACATACATCCACCCCCGCACCGGCAAGTCGATTTCGGTCCAATTTCAGGCATTTCGAACATTACACATTATTATCGGGACGTGCTGTACTCGTACGGTGTATAGCGACTTGAACGGAGTGATGTACACAATATTACACATAGTAAAACATTGATAGGCCGTTTGTGGTGTGGTTAACATTTTCGGTGATAGGCCACCACCTCGACGTCCGTCCGTCCGGATGAATGGACGGAGACGTTTTTACGACCGTGTAAACACGAGACCGTTTTTCATCCCGTCCGTTTGTCGCGCAGCATCTGCCTGAGAGTTGGTTTATAATATGAAGCAATGTGTCGAAACGGATATCGTATGATGAAGTGAACGCGACGTATACTATAGAGAAGATGACGATAATAATAATAATTGTCATTTAAATAATAATAATATTATGGTTCATCTGACCAAGGGACGCGACGTGGCGCGTTGGCAGCGACTGCGACCGGTACATGTGGCAACGTCGCGAGTTACAAGTTACCTGAAAAAAAAAACACCGCCGATCCATTGTGGACGCCAAACCGGTTTTCGTTCCGGACGACACCTGTACACCGCCTACATTTCGTATTTTACACACACACATACTCCGTACGCACACTCTTGTCTGTCGTATGTACACGCTCACACGCGCGACAACAAAACGTAAATTAATATATACGTATAGTATCCTTTTGCTTTCTCACGATCCCAGGACAACACACATATACACGCGCACGACGGTGAAGAGTTGACTACAGTCCGTACGAATGCAGTCTCGATGAGAGTTCGGTACTCGGGGTTGTTAGCACGAAGTACAGTATCGAATGTGATTTTTATTGCTCGTGTCTTGGATGGACCAAAAAAAAAAATCATAATTAAAATATGACGTGTGATCGCGAACAGACGGACGCGATTAGATAAATTATAATACATCGAGTTCAGCCAAACCGATGTCGTTAAAATTTCCTAGATTCGTTGAAAATTATTTCCCAAACGGTTTTCCGTACATTCGTACGGTCTTCTATTGTACGTGTAGGTATATCCTAGATGTATAGTCTCCAGGACTGTACAGGAAGGGAATATATTAGTATTGTTGTTGTTGTTATTATTATTATAATCATTACAGTCGGTCGTGTGCAAGCCCGTCTCATCGTTGGCGGTTGTCTCTAGCTAGGGCACTACAGGGAAAGAATAATAAGTATATGATATTATTATCATCATCCCGAAAGAATAGTGGATAAACTGGTTTGACGAACACCATCGTCAGCGGGACTGTAGCTTGTTTATCATTGTTGCCCGACGCATATATCGCCGGGCTCGCGTATACATACAGAGGGATGTTATCGAGAGGAAACAATATTATTATTGTTATCATTTTGGTTTTTTTTTTTTAGCATTTCTAGGATTGTATATCTTGTTTAAACCTCGTTACAGCCGGTCGGCAGAGTACTGCAGGTTTCGTCGTTGTTCTGCATACGGCCGTACTCAGATCTACGACTACACCTCCCCATCACCCCGCGCTTAGTATGTATATACTGTATATACAATAGTAATAATACGAACGAAAGAATAGATGTACCGCATACAGAATGAATGGCTATTGTGTGTGTGTGTGTACAAATCATGTAAATGTGCTATTGCCAGCGAAGTTAGGTTAATGTATGAGGCGTGGTTGTATTTAAACGTTGTACATACAGAGTGATTCATGACTGCTATTACGTTTAAGATAATATATGTGTAGTATACTGGTAATAAAAAAATCTTTGTAAGATAAATACAAAAATATTTTCGACAAATATATAGATCCGTAGTTATTATATATAATATTATGAGTTATACATTTTCAAGTATTAAAAAATAATAATATCCATGGAGTTAATATTTATTTAACAGGTCAAAAGTTAATACCAATCAAATGTACATAAAAAAAAAGGTAAATTGTTGGAACTTACAATCGCTCCGTACGTTAATTATAAGATTTCAATTAAAATGTAATAAAGTAAAATAAATAATATAATATGTGGGTCAATAAGTAGCAAATCACGTATAGTTTATTAATAAACTACATAGTATCGTTAAGTTTTCCTTTCTATTGCGCACGACGTGCTACTTGTATGTATTTCAGTAAAACCATTTAATTCTGATAAAATAGCATAAAATGTATGTTATATAATAACTATTAGAATATTAATTTCGATTTTATTGTAATCTACAGGAACAATTCTAGTCTATAAATTCGTCTCAAAACGCGTTCGCTCATGAGTGTTTGTACTTTTATTAATTATTATATAGGTATAGTCGCACCTGGTTACCTGTTGATACTGCGGTATTCTTGACTT